>NW_012104876.1:2108030-2182555 GCF_000951045.1 Mandrillus leucophaeus | reverse complement strand
AAACCCCGTCTCTACTAAAAATACAAAAAATTAGCCGGGCGCCGTGGCGGGTGCCTGTAGTCCCAGCTACTCAGGAGGCTGAGGCAGGAGAATGGCCTGAATCCGGGAGGCGGAGCTTGCAGTGAGCCAAGATCGCGCCCCTGCACTCCAGCCTGGGGGACAGAACGAGACTCCCTCTCAAAAAAAAAAAAAAAAAAAAAAGAAAAGAAAAGAAAGGAAAACTCTCCAGGATACAGTGCCTAGCAGAGTGTTAAGCTCAAAAGTAGGACCTAAATCTGTAATTGTTAGGTTACTTGGGGAAATATTCTCATTTCTACACACGTACTTCAGTATTTCAACAGAAAAATAATACTTTTAAAATAAGCAAGATCAAATGTAATGAAGCATTTAAGCTTCACTACAAATTCCTTATTAAGATAAAATACTTATGTATTGTATACGTTTTCTAGAAATCATCAGAAACTTTGTTTTACACTTAGGAATGTTTGCTTTTTAATCAGTGAGTCTTAAAAGCCACTTTTCCACTTTGCATACTAACCCTAATTTTATATGATGTAATCTGGTCAAAATGTTTTTTTCTTGTTCTGTTTGGACTGTAAGAGAACAATGTAAAGAAAGAAAATAGGCTATATTTATACCAATCAGTTGACCTTTAGTCAGAGGGTTAGTGATTTTTAAATCAGTTGGTTGCATTCAGTCATTTTGAAAATAGTCAAGTAACAGCTGACTGATTGGATGCAACTGGTGATTCACAAATCACCTTGCTTTTTGACAGAATTCATCTTCCTTGCTCTTCTTTCACATAGTTTGTTTAACTGAATTCAAGTAGATAATTTTTATTCTTCCTCTCATTCCCAATCTTGTATGTATAGAGACAGTCAGAGCAGTGCCTGACACATAGTAGGTGTTCAATAAAACAGAGTTACCAGTGAACTTAGTCTTTAAAGTCAGATAAACATCTATGTCTAGTTGTGATGTTTGCATATTCTATTCTTGATGATTTCAAAGTTATTCACATTGCCATTAAGCTAAGACAATTTTAATTAACTGCTTACTGCCAAACTTGGTTTCAAATTCTCAACTTCATGAGGATCAATTAATTACAGAATTAAAAGGTGTCATGTAAGATAATTGGTTTCTACAGTAAGACTTACCCCATTGTTTCCACAATTAACACAGAAGAAAGTATAATGGAAACTAAGTAGTTTTGTGAAGTTTAGTCATTAACAATGAATTAAGAATAGAATCCAATTTCCTCCTCTCTTCATGACATATTGGGCATCACTGTTATCCTTTCAATAATCAGGAAAGGAATATTATATTTTGTTTCCTCCCTTGATAACATCCTGTTTACTAAATGGATGTTTCAATATAGGACGGACGACAAATTTTAAGCTAGGAATTCATTTAAAGAATACGCCTTTCCAAGGAAATTGAGGCCTATTTATCCACCACCAGAGTCAGTCAAGACTACTATTCACTATACAGCTAAGACAGGAATTTAAGAGTACTTTTTGCCCCTCCCCATCGTGATATTAATGGGAAGATGTTGATCAAAGATTATGAAATTTCATTTGGATAGCAGGAATAAGTCCAAGCAATGTATTGTACCACATTGTGACTACAGTTAACAAAAATATATAGTATTCTTGAAAATGCTAACACATTAGATTTTTAAGTGTTCTCACCATAAAAATGACAACTGCGTGAAAAATTGCACATGTTAATTACTTGATTTATCCATCCTGCAATGTACATATGTTTTGAAACATAATGTTGTATATACAATTTTATCTGACAATTAAATAAATACATAAAGTTACAAATCGGCTCAATATCATTACCTCACACTCCACAATGTCCTTCTATTAATGTTTATTAATTCTGTGGCAGCTCTTAACTATCCTATCCCTATCCCCACTGACTGGAAACAAAATAACAAGTGAAACTTTTCCTCTCTATCCAGAGGTTAGCCTTAAGTCAGTGGATAATGACTCAGAGAGTTCTAAACCTAGGTTTATGTACCAGCTTCTAAGAAACTGTCTCTTTCCTGGCAGTGACAGATGATGTTCTGAAACTCTGTGAACCAGAGACTCACTGCCATGAGCTGGAATCCTTACTCACTAGCTTTTAACACTCCAGTGGGAATTCATATTGAAATGCAAATATAAAAAGAATTTTAAAGGCAAAAATTAGCTCTTTGGAAAAATTCCATCATGTCTTCAAGAGAATTTTATGTTAATTTTTTATTTCCTTAAAACCTTGTTACCTGAAAAAAAAAAAATTGCTCTGGAAGAACACTCATTCCATTGGTGAAGCTGCTTTTCACTCTTTCTAAAGAGTCATAAATGATATTAAAATATGAAAAACAGGTGCATTCCTTAGATAAGTTATTTCAATTCCTGCATCATTTTTGCTTCCAATTATTCTGAAGATAGCAGAGTGAGAAAAAAATGATGAACTTTTCATTTTGAATGGCATTCAGCAATTGGCTTGATATTTCATAATGAAGCAAAAGCCTGAAAAATATATTCCAAAAAGGAATTAGCAAAGAGGCTAGCAAATGCTTTGCCTGTGATGTATTGAGTTTTATAAATTTTTTTGGAAATGGTTTTCTGATGGGAAAGGAAGTCTTTAAAATAACAGGAAAAAATAAGATGTAATTAACCAACAACAAAATGTCAAATGGAGTGCAAGTCAGAATGTATGTATTAAATGTACTTTTTTAAAATCCTGTAACGCGAGTCAGTGTGGCATCACGGGGAAAACAACTAGGAAGCAAACAACTGGATCGTTGTCTGGAATCTGCCACCCAATAGCTGTATAACCAACAAGTGGTTTAACTTCTTCATCTGTGCATCCGTGCTATGCTTACCCCATTGAACTATTGTGGAAACCAAATGAGATGCTGAACCAGATGTGAAAAGGCTTTGTGAACTGTCAAATACTATACAAATGAAGAGTTACATCTCAGACTTTTGCAAGCCATCGAATATTATGCACACAAGGACTTAGAAATCACATTTAATCTTTCTTCATTACCAATAAGCAGGTCCTTAAGAAAATGAAGGGAGTTCAGCGACATTTTTTTTTTCTGCTTCCATTTATACAGGTTCCGTGTATGTTAAAAATTAAGAAGTGCCTAAGAATATTTACAAAATGTGGGATACTATAAAAATGTATAACAAACACAGACAGAAGTTTCTTACAGAGACTAGAAATGTGGAGGGAGCTGAAGAGAAGGAGAGCATGTTGAGTATCTAAGCAAATATCGGAACACTGTCTTTCTTCCTCTACCATGATTCTGCAAAGAAAAAAAAAAAGGTTATCCCACAAACCACTTTGAGAAAGCCCAACTTTGGAGAGGCAAAAAACAAGCAAAATAAACTGCACACGTTCAGAATTTTCATTCCACTTTAGAGTGGTGTCATATTCAAAGTGAAGGTTCAACAACCAAAATCACTTCAAAAAGTAACTCTAAATTTTACTTAACTATTTCCAAAAGCATTAAAAGAGCTCTATTTCCTCACCCCAAAGCAGCTTTAAATCTCCTGTCTTCATTTCTCCCAGGCACTTTCGACTCTGCAAGAAACCATGGCCTCATGAGCTCTTCTAGTTATTTCTTTCCCTGTGCTAAACCCACTCTGCCACCTCTCCTAGGTTTGTGAGATAAAACATAGGTTGTACAGTTAAATTAGAATTTCAGATAAATAATTACATTTTTAGACTTTTTAGTATACATATGTCTTATGCAATATTTGTGACAACTGTGTACTAAAATATCATTTGCTGTTTATCTGAAATTCCAACTTGACTGGGCGTCTTTTTTAAAATTTGCTAAATCTGCAAGCCTAAGCTGTACTCCAGAATGACCAGCAGGGCTATGCTCCCTGTCACTGGCCCAACTGTATCGAGAGATATACAGAGATCCTGGGGACTCGGTGTCCTGCAGTTTGCTTTTGCTGTCAGTGGAAGCAAAGGCACAAAACCTCTTGGGAGTCATTTCCTCTCTGCTTTTTGCAAAGACGTTAGCTTTTTTAAAGAAGTTTAGCTTCACAGCAAAATTGAGTAGAAGTTACAGAAATGTCCCATATGCTTCCTGCTCTATCATATGCATAGCCTCTCCCATTATCAACATCCTTGACAAATTTGTACATTTAATACAACTGATGAACCTACAGTGTTGCAACATTATCACTTGAAGTCCATAGTTTATATTAAACTTACTCTTGGTGTAGATTCTATGAGTTAGGACAAATGTATAAGAACATGTATCCACCATTTTAGTATCATACAGGGTATTTTCACTGCCATAAAAATGCTCTGTGTTCATGTGTGTGTGTGTGTGTGTGTGTGTGTGTGTTGCCACAGGGAATTCACGTGAAGAACTTCTGGAGAATGAAATTATCTGCCTCATTATACATTATTGGACCTAGACTTTGTCAGAGAAAATCCCCAAAGGGATCTGCAAGACAAATGAGGTCAAGGAAAAACCTCTATCAAATTCAGACAGATATGGACATTACCTGGATATGTGGTGATATAAAAGAATTGTTATTACATTTTTAGTTGTAATAATGGTCTCTTTATTATGTTTTACAAAAGGAATCCTTTTCTTTTAGAGGTACCTATTGAAGTAGTTATGGATAAAATGGCTTGATGTCCAAGATTTGCTTTAAACTAATCCATTGGAGGAATGGAGGAGAGTGAGTGAGTACATGTTATGGTACTTTTTCTACTTTAGTATATGGTTAAATTTTCCATAATAAAATGCTTTTAAAGATCAACCCAATTTATCACCTATATAAGATCTTTCTTAGGAGGAAACGCTGGAAACAAACCTTTATCATTCCAGTACACCTGAGAGAAGGGGCTACTTTGAGGAAAACTCCAGAACAATGGCTGATGTAAAACTAATCAGGGCCGAAATCAGCACCTACATTTGGCCATTTCAGTTGAATAGACTCCAATTTATTTGATATTTGAATCTTCAAAACAGACTTTGCAGTAGGCAATCAGAGGCTTGTGTAAAGAAACCTCCTACCAGTGCTCAGATATGGAGAGCAAGATTTGGATAAAAGGCTTAGCAGGTATATAACCTGTTAATGCTGGAGCCCCTGGGCACCATTGTATTTCTCCCAAAGTGTCTGGGTAGTGTTATGTAGAAACAGTTTCTCATCAAAAGTGATATTGGGTTGGGATCCTAAATTACATTGACTACCACCTTAGTCCTCTATTTTTAGGGAAGACACTCTTTTTCCCATGATGAACATCCAGAGGAGGAGCCAAGTCCTGATAACCGCAGAGATAGTTATTGTCCTGAATAAAATGTACCTGTTACATGAGCTGCATATGGAAACTTCCCTCCTCAACTGTGTAGGCAAACTTTATTTTATCTGGCTGTACCCTTCATTCTTCAATTTGCTTAGCCAGCCTCCACCAACACATGCACAATTTTGGCAGTATTTACAGAATGAAAGAAGTACCAACTAAAGGAGGAAAAAATCAATCCAATTGAATCCAATCCAAATCCAATGAACTAGTATTTTTTCATTAAATGTAGAATTTTTAAAAATGCAAATAAATTCAAAATACTGCTGTGTATAAACATGGTGCTAAGTAAGCAGGGATTTGTCTTCATTCAATTTAATTATAACATTTATTGAATAACACTGATATGCCATACACTGAGTTCTGGAATATTTTTGAAATGGGTCTTCTATATAATAAGATAGTCAATGGTGACTTGCGAATGACCAGGAGTCTTCTGTAGACTGTATGAAAAGTAAGGGTCACTGGACTTCGCTGATTTTGTTGAGTATCACCTGATTAAAATGAATTTGGAAGCCTCGTTATTGGCCTTGGTACATTTGTCAGATTCCTGACAAACTTGTCCTTGTTCATGACCACACGCTATCAAAATCGCTGGATAAAAAATGAAATGTTGACGTATTTGATTATTGGGTCCATCTACTAGATATTATTTCTGGAAGGCAAACACTGTGGTGATGAGAGCACAGTCCTTGGAGTCTCACATATTGGAGCTGGAAGTCCTGTCCTACCAACTCACTAGATGTTTAACCTCAGAAAAAGTGAATTAGCCTTGATGAGTCTGTTCTCTCATCAGCACAAGAGGGACATTAACGTAGATGTTGTGAGATTGTTAGGAGGATCAAATGTTTTTGCAAATGTCTTCATAAATATTACTTCTTCTGCTTATAATTCCTTTTTTATCTCTTCTAGCTCTTAGTAACAGCTATGCCTAGGATCAAATTTTTTTATAACATAAAATATATAACAATATTATAGAAATTTGGAAAATGGAGAAAATAAAATGGTACATAACTCCAACGCTGTCATGCAATCACTGTCAAATTTTACCATTTGATAAAATGTTGATGCATATTTTATATGCATATTTACAGGCTTTTTAATAATTGTGCATGTATTATCTTGTATCCCACAACACTTTTAACTTTAAAATTCAAAATGACTCTCAGTACCCCTTTTGGCACCTTCAAAATCTCCTTCTCCCCACCCCAGAATCATTTCTACTGGGATAGTCCCTCTTCTCATTTCTAGTAGCTCCCACCTGGCCTCTTAATCTGAAAATATGGTATGCCCCATTGACACTGGAGAATGCTTCCATTGCCACCAGAAGATACTTGCTTTAGGAAGGATTGCTATACCATGCCATCATGCCAAGGACTACAATTTAAGACTCGGGAATTCCAAAGAGACTTGTTACCACCACTACCACCAAAATATGAGCATTGCTACCAACAAAATGCTTTCTGCCAGACCAACCTTTGTTCTTCCAAGCACCTTACGGAATAAGCAAATGTACTGTCATACACACATGGTTGAAAGAAAGCCATTCTACATATCAATTTTTTTCCTATTCATCACTACAATGGCTTCACTGCCACTCTTGTAGTAATTCTCCACGCTTTGGAGAAAGTAAGAAAAATTAAGTCTCTCCTTAGTGTTAAGATCAGAGATGATTTTCAATACCACATCCATGGTCTGGACTTTTCATTTTTATACTCACACATTCTCATATAACCATTAATCCAAAAGCATAACTACAGTGTGTGGGAGCAAGTCCAGGAGCAGCTTTTAACCTCCCTACACACTGTGCTTTAAGCAGCCTCTCCTCTCAAGGGGAAATGTAGGCTCAAATGCTGAACCTACATGGATGGCTGGTCCATGTTCCACATTCCCCTAGAATGAATTTTCCTTTAAAGGATCTTTGGTGTTTGTCTCTGCCCATTGATCTCAATTGAGACCATCTTATCTAAAACGTCAAAGATGTCCTAATAAAATTGTATCTCAAAAGGAAAAGACATTGAAGTCTCCATATCTTTTCTGTGGCAACAAATATGTAACATATAATTTACCATTGTAACTATTTTTCAATAATTCAGTGGCCATAAGTACAGTCACATTGTTTTACAACAATTACCACTGTCCATCTCCAGAGCTTCTTTTTCTTTCCAAACTGAAACTCTGCACCCATTAAACAACTCCCTAAAATGACACATTTTATTTGTCCATTCATCCACTGATGGCTATATGTGTTCTTTCCAACTTTTGGCTATTATGAATAATGCTGCTATGAACATGGGTATACAAATAGCTATTCGAGTCATTGCTTTCAATTTTTTGAAGTATATACCAAGAAGTAGAATTGCTAGATCATATGGTCATTCAATGTTTAGTTTTTTGGCTATCCATCCCATTTTTGCCAAGAGTTTTCTTACCCCCAATGCAAATGTGCCTATGCCTTTCCTAGCAAGCATAGATTTTTGTATACCAAAGGCTATTGGGGTGAGGTGGCTTTTGTTACTCAAAAACTTGGCATACTACACCTAGATAACAGATTTCTCCTTTAACATTTACTTCACAGGATGTGTTCTCCAAAAAGCCTTCCTTTGCCGTCCCCTAGCCTTGTTTGGTGCTCCTCCTTTGTCTGCTCCTATAGGACCCTGGGCAGTCTCTGCCCTATTACTCATCAAATTGAACTACAGAATTGCTTACTTGCCAGTTGATACGGTTTGGCTCTGTGTCTACACCCAAATCTCATGTAATAATCCCCATGTGTCATGGAAGGGATGCAGTGGGAGGTAATTGAATTGTGCAGGTGGGTTTTTCCCATGCTGTTTTCATGATAGTGAATAAATCTCCCAAGATCTGATGGCTTTATAAAGGGAAGTTCCCCTGTACATGCCCTCTTGCCTGCCACCATGTAGGATGTGACTTTGCTCTTCATTCTCCTTCCACCATGATTGTGAGGCCTCCCTTGCCATGTGTAGCTGTGAGCCCGTTAAATCTCTTTCCTTTATAAATTACCCAGTCTTTGGCATGTACTTATTAGCAGCATGAAAACAGACTAATACACCTGTCTTCTCCTCCATTAAACCATGAGCTCTGTCAAGCCAATAATTTTGCCTATTTATCATTGCATTATCAATTTCTGACATATCGCCTAACACACAGTGAGTCCTCAGAAAATAACAAGCTCTACTCTGCAACCTCAAACATTTGTCTGGTTTCTTTATATGCTCACCCACTTGCAATAAATTATCTGGCCATTTAATCCAAGTGGTTTCTAAAAGTGTTCTCTTTAAGAGATTTCTGTACTATCAACATCTTTCCTATCTTCACATCCTTCCTAGAATGTCAAGAAATATTCTGGGAACAATTTGTCCCAATCTTTAAAGGCTATGTCTAGACATTTCTAAAAACTGATCAATTTGTGACTTACTTAGTCAAATGGAAAAAGTACTCATGTTAATACTATATATTTTGAGTTTCTAATTAAAAAAACTACAATGTACCCTATTTTAATGAGATCCCAATTATATCTCATCTGCTTTTCAAACTGTTAGCCTCATAGATACAAGGTTAGGCTTGTTTTATTGTTTAGTGAAAATGAAAGTTGACAGCTCTATCCATATTAATCACATTAATGAGAAATGTTGAAACAAGCAGTAACAAGGTAACTCACTCCCTACATCATGCTGGCATAAAGGCCCCAAGGGGGCCTTGCCTATTCACTTTGTGTTCCTTAAGCAGTGTATAATAAAAAAAACCAGCACCAGAAAAAGAATGGACTTGGTCTGCATCATTCCTAAGTTAGAGTCCAGAATTCTAGGTGAGCTCTGTCATTGGGCAATTTTTTTCAAAACAATAGCGATAAGTTTTCAGTCAGTCCACCTTAACAGATAAAAAGAGCTTCTTCCCAAGCAGCTCCAAAGGGAAATGCAGATGTATTAGAGCCACAAAACCCCTCCAGCACGGCAGAAATCACACGGATCCCGGAGTCAGAGTACCTGTGACAAGATAGAAATGACAGACAGCAGAGCAGGGCACAGAACTTCTCCAACTTTCCCAGCCAATTTTCCCCAAGGAGCAGGGAAGACTTTAATATATCACTTTGAGATCTTATATTTTATCTTCCAAATTCATGCAGATCATACGTTCTTGTCAATAACATGTTCATATTTGTTTTAAATTTCTAAAAGTCTTTTTCTTCCAAATCTTCAAGTAAAATTGGGACTAATAATAATGATGATGATAATCAATAATCATACTCTGGACTACTACTAATAATGATAGCTAATGTTTAATGAATGTTTACTATGTGCCAGGCACTATTTTAAGCACTTCACCTAGATTAACTCATACTTACAACAGCCTATTTTACAGATAATAAATTAAGACACAGAGAGGTCCAGCAAGTTGCCTGAGGTCACGAAGCTAAGATATTGTGGAACTGGGGAGAAGAATCATATTTATTTTGCTGTAGGTAATCCAGTTTGAGATGCGCTATGCAATTGAAATGGAAATGTGCTAAGTAAAAAACAGCAAGCTGAATGTCATTACTGCCTTTCTTTTAGGACACTTTTGAGCATTAATTTCCACTTCTGAAAATGAAGGCATGAGAATTAAATATCTCTCAGGCTTTTCCAGAAGGAATCTGTTCTAACACTTCAGATAGAAGACATTGATAATGGAAGCTAGAAATAAATCAAGTCTACTCTTATGTTTCACCATTACATTTTCAATAAAGAAAGCTGGTAGCTTTTACTGCTTTTATGATAATAATCAAGATATTTTCTTAAACATAACTCTAGACCAGAAATCAGCAAACCTTTTATTGAAAGGGCCACAAAGTAAATATTTTAGACTTTGTGACTATCATAGCAGCTCAACTCTGTCGTTTTAGCACAAAAAGAGTCCTATATGATATGCGAAAGAGTGGGTATATCTTTGATCGAGTAAAAATTTAGAAAAACATGTGTTGGTCTTGATTTAGTCAATGGGCTATAATTTGTGGACCCCTGCTGCAGACAAAGAATTATGCCAAGCTGAGCCATGTTTTCAACCAGTTTAGATAAACCAGGTCATTGTGATATTCCATACGCTATCAAGCATAACGTTAAACAACAGGCTTGCTATGATGATTTATTTTCAAATGTTTCCGTATAAACAGGTTGATGCATATGAGTATATAAGTTGGCATTAAATTTATATGTAGGGGCAGTTAGCTACCTACCATATAAAGTTTCGTGATCAGGCATCCTTATCCCACAACTGCTTAGTGAGCATTTAGCATTTGCAGGACCCTACATTTGGGGTCTACACTCCAAAGTGGGCTACACTAAGTACCTTAAATAGTGTTATCTAAACCTGTACTGGAGACTGTTAATAGTCAGGAAAGTTATTAGAGAGACATTACTGGCAAAAAATAGTGTTCTTCAAAATATGTGGCTGAAAAGAAAACTTGTATAAGTTTACTTTTCCTTGAAGGAACAAAGTGTAATAACTCTTAAAGGGTATAATCTGAAATTCTGAACGAACCCCGTTGGTTCCAGAGTCTGGCTACAAAAGAAGAACGCTGATGTATGATCTGACTAGTAGCTTGTAGTTCTTGTCAGGATGTCATTGTGTTGGTCTTAGGAAAACTCTTTTATTCAAGGAAATTGATAGACTGCTTGGAGGTTAATTCGAGAGAGACAATTTATACTAGTAATTTGGACATGGAAAATTTAATATAAAGAATGATTCATTAGGTAGAAGGTGGTTAACTATTAAAAGGGGTAAAAAAGAATTCCACGATATATGAAAGTAGCAAATATTAGAAGTAACTGCTAGGCCTAGGGCTAAGGAAAGACTGAACAAGGAAAGAACTTAGAAACTTAGAGGGAGACCCCCTCCTGAAAACCTGAGATTCTGATTTCTGAGAAGAGCTAGTGGCTGCCACAGAGACGTGCTGCACCTCTGTGATAATGAAGAAGCTTAGTGGAGGCACTTGCTGGGGAGCTGTGAGAGCTGCAGCCACTGTAGTGACAATGAAGCTTGCCAGAGCGTGCCTGCCTCTCACGTGCAAGAACAGCCTGCTGCTCTAGAGATGAAGAAATTTGCCAGAAGGAGCCCATTGCTGAACTGCAAAAGCTGATGGGACTTCACATACACTGATATGCTTGCTGCCACATGGAAAATAGCATGTCTCTTCTTCCATTTCCCACCTTGCAGTTTCCCTCCTGTTCACCGTATTGGCAGAGCTTAACAACGAAGCTAGGTTGGAAATAAGAAATGTAATCTACAGTGTTAAACTTCAGTATCACAATAGGCACAGAAAGGTGGGTTTGGAGCTGAGGGGCAATAAATTACTAACTGGAACAGTGCCCAAAGACAAAATGGGATTTCACCAAGTCCTCAAGAACAGGACCATTAGGGTTTACTTACTAATTAAATTTTGTACATGCCTCAGACTTGCCTTCTAGGTAACATATCACTGGGTAGAAGAATCATGAGGCCTCCAATATTTTCCAAAATGACCTGACAGTTGTTGAATCACTGAATTGCTTTATGTCAGTTTGCAGCACCTTAGCTCAGATCTCAGCAACCGCCTTTGAATTTGGGTAAGACGTTTAACCACTCAGAGCCACCGTGTTCACATGTGTGTAATGACGGTTAAAAATAGTTCCTATCACACAGATTTAATATGAAACTTTAATGATTTAAGTTTCTGGTAGTTAGCAAGCACTCAGTGAAGGCAGTTGTCATTAAATAAACATACTCTTATCAAGATCAAACTAGCTTATTCTAAAATTTCTTTGGAAGGCTAAAGGTACAAAAATAGTTCAGTTTTGAAACAAAAAAAAAAGAATAAAGCTGAAGAAATTACAGTACCTGTTTGCAAACTTGCTACGAAGTTTCGTCAATCAAGACAGCGTGATACTGGTAAAGGGATAGACACACAAATAAATGGAAGAGAACTTAGAGATGAAGGGGTGGCCTGCCCCTCCACACCTGTGGGCGTTTCTCGTCAGGTGGAACGAGAGACTTGAGAAAAGAAAGAGACACAGAGACAAAGTATAGAGAAAGAAAAGTGGACCCAGGGGACCGGCGCTCAGCATATGGAGGACCCGCGCCGGCCAATGCAAGAGGCTTCTGCTCATGGATTTCTGCCCCAGACTTCAGGCTTAGACTGGAATCTACACTGTCAGCTCTCTGGTTCTCCAGTCTTCAGACTACAGCACTGGCTTTCCTGGGTGTCCAGCTCGCAGACAGCAGATGCATAGCTCCCTGTGACTGACACATTCCTCAGAGTCCGCTGGGCTCTAAGTGAGATACATTCAGAAGAAGGACTCCCAGGCAGGCGGATAAGAATGAACCGAATGTTAAAATTTAGATCGTCTCTCAGCATCCCTTCCAAGGGCTGGCAATGAGCCTATAGTGTAATTCAGAACCCACTGCAACCTTCCATGATGTGTGAACTGTCAGAGAAGGTGCCTCCTCCTTCCTTATCCAATGAAAGATTATGTCTGATTAGGGAGGTGAAAGAAGGCTGTGTATGGAAGACCTGTCCGCGCTGAGTTTATAGTGACTGTCAATTATATAAAAACTATCAGGTTTTCCTACCCCAGGGTGACTTTCCAAAGAGGCCTTCCTCTTTTACTAATCCTCCTCTACACAGACTTTACTGGTGTCGGGCTGGGAGACGATCAGGTCTTTCCCTTCCCACGAGGCCATATTTCAGACCGTCACATGGGGAGAAACCTTGGACAATAGGTAGCTGTCCTAGGCAGAGGTCCCAATACTGAGGGAACTCAGAGACAGGTGCCAGCGCGGGTCCTCCCTATGCTGAGCGCAGGTCCCCTGGGCCCACTTTTCTTTCAAAAAAAAAAAAAAGAAAGAACGAAAGAAGAAACCCTGGGCCCACTTTTCTTTCTCTATACTTTGTCTCTATGTCTCTTTCTTTTCTCAAGTCTCTCATTCCACCTGATGAGAAACGCCCACAGGTGTGGAGAGGCAGGCCATCCCTTCAAGAGCCCTATAATAGACTCACATAGATATATTCATCTAATTTTGGACAAAGATGTGAACCCAACTCTGTAGAAAAGACTACCTTTTCAACAAATGGTGCTGGAACAAGTAGACATCTATATATTAAAAAATGTAGACATAAACTTTATATATTATACAAAAATGGACTCAAATGGATTATAGAACTAATTATAAACCATAAAACTGTAACATTTTTAACTAAAAATATAGAAAAAAATTTGTGTGATCTATGGCAACTAGTTTTCAGATAGAACACTGAAAGAATAATTTATGAAAAACTTTTTTAAATTAAAAATTTCAATTAAATTCCAACATCAAAAGAAAAACTTTTGCTCTCCCAGGCTACAAGACTGACTCAATAATGAAAGTCAATAGATGTAACCCAACATCTTAACAGGCTAAAGAAGAAAGCTGCATGATCACATCAATAATTGCAGAAAAATAATCTGATAAAATTCAAAACCCATTCTTACAAAAAGCATTTAGGCAAATAGGAATAGAGAACTGCCTCAACTTCATAAAGAGCATCTAGAGAAAAACAGAGCTAATTTTATACCTAATAATAAAAGACTAATTGCTTTCCCCATCCTACCCCAAGTCAAGAACAAGACAAGAATATCTGTTCTTACCAGTTTCAGTAGACATAACGTAGGAGTTGATAGCCAGTGCAATAAGACAAGTAAAAGAAAGAAAGGGCGTACAGATTTAAACAAAGAAATAAAACTGTCCCTATTTCCAGATAACATGACTGTCTATGTAGAAAACCATAAGTATCCAAAAAAAAAAAAAATTCCTAGAATGAATAGGTAATTTCAGCAAGATTGCAGGATACAACATACAGATATTAATATCAATCTAAATATCTGGAAAGACATATTGTGCTCATGGATTGAAAGATTTAACATATGAAAAATATAAATTCTCCCCAAATTGATATACAGATTTAATGCAATTTCTATCAAAATCTGAGCAAGACTTTTTGTAAATATGTAATATGTAAATATGTAATTACATATGTAAATATGTAATATTATCCCAAAATTTAAGACATAGGAGTTATACCAAATAAGATAATTTTGTAAATAAAAATAAAGTGGGAAGACACTGTACCCAATGTCAAGACTTGTTATATGGCCGTGGTAATCAAGACTCCATGGTGTTACAGAGGAATAAACACATGTAGAACCTACAAACTTAACCATGCAAATATGTCCAGCTGATTTTTGACAAAGGTACAGTAGTAATTCAGTGGTGGAATGAGTCTTTCCAATAAATTGTGCTAGAGCAACTAGAATCCATATGCAAAAAAAAAAAAAACCTCTTGACATAAGGGTCACACCTTGTAAAAAAGTAACTCAAATTATATCAAGGTCTTAAATGTAAAACATAAAAATATTACACTTTTAGAAAAAACATAGTAGAATGTGTTCAGGATCTAAAGCTAGTGAAACATTTCTTGGACTTGACAACAGAAGTACAATCCATAAGAAGAAAAATTGATAAATTGGACCTCACCTAAATAAAAAGATTTTCTCTGTGAAAGACCTTGTTAAGAAGACGAAAAGAAAAGCCACGTAGTGTGAGAAACAATGTGCACACCACATATCCTCCAAAGGAGTATATCTAGAACATATAAAGAAACCTCAAACCCAAAAGTTAAAAACAAATCCAAATAATTCAATTAGATAACTGGAAAAATACATCAATAGACATTTTACTGAAAAAATATACAGATGGCAAATAAGCATACAAAAAGATGCTCAATATCATTAGACATTAGGGGAAGGCAAATTCAATATCACTGCACACTCATCAGAATAGTTAAACTAAAAAATAGTGACAACACCAAATGCTGGCGAAGATGCAGAGAAATTAGATGATGCATACATCTGTGGTGAGAGTGTAAAATGGTACAGTCACTGTGGACAACAGTCTGGCATTTTCTTAAAAAAAATAAAATGCAACTACATTATGACCTAGCAATTACACTCTGAGGCACTCTTTATTATATTCTTTATCGCCAAAGAAAAGAAAACACGTTTACACATGAAGTCATACACAAATGTTTATAACAGCTTTCTTTGTAGTAGCCACAAATTGGAACCCAGATGTCCTTCAGTGAGTAAAATGTTAAAAAAAGAAAAAACTCTGTTATATCCATACCATGCAGTATTATTCAGCAATAAAAATGAATGAACGATTGATACACGCAGCAACATGGATGACTCTTTAGAGAATTGTGCTTTAGGAAAAAAGGAATACCCAAAATCTTTATATTGTATGATCCCATTTATATAACATTCTTACAATGGCAAAACTATAGATAATGGAAAACAGATTAGTGGTTGCCAGACTGAGGTCTGGAGGTAAGTGGGTGTGGCTATAAAAGGGCAACATGAAAGATCATTGTGGTGATTAAAATGTTCTCTATCTTGACTGTATCAATGTCAATATCCTGGTTGATATATCGTATTATGGTTTTGCAAGATGATAGCATTGGGGGAAACTGGGTAAAGATTACACAAGATTTCTCCATGTAATGTGTTACAATTGCATGTAAACATACAATTAATTGAACATAAAAGGTCTCCTTTAAAAAATATTTTGCTCTGTGAAAGACAATGTTAAAAGAATGACAAGATAAGTCACAGACTAGATGGAAATTGCTTATCAAATAAAGAACCTGTGTCTAAAATGTATCAACAATTGTTAAAACTCAACAAAAAGGAAAGAAACAACACAATTAAAAAGTGGACAAAAGATGTGAGCAGACAGTTCACCAAAGAAGGTAAATTAATGGCAAATTAATGGCAAATAAGCATATGAGAAGATGTTCAAAATCATTAGTCATTAAGGAAGCCAGAATTAAAACCACAGTGAGAGTACGTACACATCTACTAAAATAGCCAAAGTAAATAAACCTGATAATACCAAACGTTCCTAAGAATGTAGAGCAGTAGGAATCTTCATTCACTGTTGGTGGGAATGAAAAACGGTACATCCACTTTGGAAAGCAATTTGGTAGTTTCTTATAAAGTTAAATACGCACTTACCATATGACTCAGCAATCTCACTCTTTTTATTTACCCAAGTGAATTGAAAATGTGTGTTCATACAAAAACATGCATGCAAATGTATATAGCAGCTTTATTAACTATTACCAAAAAAGCTGGAAATAACCTAGATGTACCTCAAACTGAATGGATACACAAACTATGTGGGACGCACATAAAATGGGATACTATGCAGCAATTTATATATTATTGATTCAGACAACATGGATGAATTTTAAATATATTCATCTAAGTGAAAGTGGTTGGACTAAAATGTATTTCCAGAAAAGATTAAATTATAGGGAAGGAAAATAAAGCAGAGTTGCCAGGGGTTATGAGAAGGCAAAGGGAATGACTACAAAGGGACCACATAAACTAATACTTAGCATGATGGAACTGTTCTATATGGTACTATAGTGATGTATGCATAACTCTATGTATTTGTAAAAACCCATAGAACTCCATATTATAAAGAATAAACTTAAATGTCTAAATTTTTTAATAGGAAACAACCAGTATGTTGGAAACCCCAGGGTTAAATGCAAACTGTAACAGACAAATTTAACTTTAATGTAAATGTACAACATAATCTCACTAAAAGGGGTTGGAAAAAATATAGAGCTGATTGGATATTGTAAGGATAAAGGAAAAAGAGCTGTACATACACATCCGACTCTAGTTGGTACTTTTTTTCTCACAGGGATATGGGTTAGCAATTCTTAAACCACCTTATAGGTATGTTATACATAATGGAAGCCAGATTTCTGGCCAACAGAGAAAGAACTTCCAAATAAGTAAAGAAGGAAGGCTAAAATGAACCCTGCAGTGAAGGATTATAGTTGGAGATATCAACATGAACTCATGTTTATTTTATCATTATTTCATTGTATATATTTAAAGTGTACAATATGATGTTTTAATATACATATGGATAGTAAGATGATTACTACAGTTGATCAAGTTAACATGTCCATCATCTCAGATAGTTACTTTTTTATGGTAAATATACCTAAAATCAATTCTCTTAGCAAATTACTACTATACAATACAATATTATTAAGTATAGTCCTCATGCTGTACATTAGATGTCTAGGTTTATTTATTCTACATAGTTAAAACTTTGTTCCCTTTGATTTCCATCTCCCTATTTACCCCACCCCAACTAACCATTTCTTTTTAACTCTCTGTTTCTATGTATTTGAGTTTCCTTATTTTGTTTGTTTTTTAGATTCCACATATAAGTGAGATCATGCCATATTTTTCTTTCTGTATCTAGCTTATTTCACATAATGTCTGCTAGGTTCATATATTTTGTCATAAATGTCAAGATCTCCTTTTATAAGTCTGAATAATATATCATTGTGTGTGTATATGTGTGTGCATGCATATCACATTTTAAAAATTCATTCATTGACCAACACATGGATTGTTTCCATGTTATGGCTATTGTGAATTTCCTTTCTAAGTGATAAGTTTCTCTCCTTTGGGTATACATCCAGAAGTGGGCTTACTCAGTCACTGGAAATCCTATTTTTAATTTCTTCAGAAACCTCCATACTGTTTTCCACAATAGCTGCATCAATTTACCTTCCCATCAATAGTGTACAAGCATTCGCTTTCTCCACACCCTCACAAACACTCGTCATCTGTTGACTATTTAATAATTGCTATTCGAACAGGTGTGAGGTGTTATCTAATTGTGGTTTTGGTTTGTTTTTCCCTAATGATTAGCAATGTTGAGTGTATATATGTGTGTGTGTGTGTGTGTGTGTGTGTGTATACACACACATATATATATGTTGTTTTTATTTATTCTTTAGAGAAATGTCTATTGAGGTAGTTTTCCCATTTAAAAAATATATATATGGAAGTGTCCTCAACTTCAGCACTATTGACATTTTGCGCCAAATGCTTCTTTGTTGTGGGGAGATGTCCTGTGCACTATAGAATGTTTAGCAGTATCTGTGGCCTCTACCCACTAGATGCCACTAATACACCCTCCCAACTATGACAAACATATCTTCATACATTGTTAAATATTCCTTGGCAATGTGGGGTGGGTGTAAATACATCATCAGTTGAGAACCACTGAGATAGATACATACAGAAATAAACATACATGTTTATGTATACATAAGTTGGTATATATGCATGCATTTCCTACCTCTGTTCACTGAGATAGCATAGATACAATAATAGCCTAGCAGCAACCAGCACAATAAGCATCTATATATCGGTTTCCAAATACCTTTCCTACCTGAAGAGAACCAATGCTGTTTGGAGAAATTGCTGAATCTAGGGCTGAATCATGAAAAATAAAATATAAGCATAGAGCATTTTATAATATCAGAAAGTAAGGAAGTGCTTTGAAAATAAAAACAGATGGGAGTGTGTTAAAAGGACATAGATGCCCATCTGAAAGAGCTCCCAATGATCAAAACTTGATAAATTTGAGCAACAAATGTATCAATAATAACAGAATTATATTATCACCCAAAGAATAAAATAAATGTCACTGAGTTGACATGGATATAAGCAATTGGTTTTCAATACATAAATAAACAGGAGAAGGGACACATGCTTATAAAAATTCAAATTAATACATATAGATGGAATGATAAAAATGAAAAACTATCATTAGAACACTACAGGAATAATTAGTACAAGCAAATTCAACAGATCAATTACAAAATTAACGGGTAAAAACACAGAGGAAATAGAATATTTGGACTGCCTTAAAGTATCTTCCTCAAATTCATTCATTACTGCAATGGTTTTTACACATGTACACGAATTCTGTCACGCTTTTCCTTCCTGGAGGTGGAGCTTAATTTTTCTCCTCTGAATACAGGCTGGACTTTGGTTACTCATCACCAGTGAATAAAGTGTACTAACTGTAAAATACTCACTTTACAATGAAGAAGCCTGGTTGACACTATCTTAACCAAATGATCAATGCTAACATTACCAGTAATAAGGCAAATTTATATCATGTGCCCCGGATATGAAGTGATGAGAAGGGTACCACATCTCTGTAGTATTGTTTCTAAAAATCCATAGCCTTAGTGTAATCATTAGAAAATAACCAAACATGAATCGAGATTTTCACTAAAATTTCTGAGTACTACTCTTCAAAGATGTAAAACTCATCAAAGCAGGAAGAAATATCTGTAACAGATTATAGGCTACTAAGAAGACATGATGAGTAAATGCAATGCGGGATAGGTGATTTGATCCTGGAACAGAAAAAAGGACATTAGTGGAAAAACTGGTGAAATTAAAATAAAGTCTGTCATTTAGGTAATAGTATCTTACTGATGTTAGTTTCTTAGTTTTGGTATATATACCATGCTCATGTATGATGTCCACATTAGAGGACACTAAGGAAAACACTAATATATTTTAAACTTCCCTATAAATGTAAAATGTTCTTAAAATTTTCATGTAAAAAATTCTTGGCAAGATAAAACTAAATATGGTTGAATAAGGATATGGATGAAAATAACAAAAAATTTAGATTGCATCAACATTCAATAGAAAGAAAGATGACTATTAGCAGTCTATTCATACTTCAACAACTTGAGATGAACAATAAATCGTTGAATTGTTAAAATGTTTCAAAGCCTTGGCAGTAAAATGCATTATCCCTGGAAATGATGAAGCATAGAAATGATCTTCTTTTTTAAAAGTAATTTGAGTTCAAAATCATATCCATAGAAACTGCATATTTTTGGCTAAAATGAATACTTTTGTTCTTTTTAGAGAGAATATTACCTGAATAGTCTCATTTCAGGATTTGACTGAACAATCATCCTTTGATTGTAGATAATGGCATGGGTGACCATGTTTGCTAATAATGAGTTTTAATTAGAGTGAATATACATCAGAGAGCTCCTCAGAATTTGAAAAGTAAATTAGCAGTTAATCTGAGAGCTATGTAAACCAATAGCCAATTTTTTTTCTAGTGAATTCATTGTAGAATGTCATTTTCATTGAACACCTATTGGTACCTCACCCATACCCTTTCATACATATACATATCCCCACATACCCAACCACATGATTCTCCACTGCCTGAGCAGTGTTAGCCACCAAATGGCTGGAGGCTCAGTCTCTTGTCTTCATTCTGCCACACACGCAAGATAAAAAGAAATGCGTCGGAATTCTTGGAGGGAAAACAAATTATGAATCATGAAAGGAGGACAACTGAAAATTCTAAGGGTAAGTCTGTCGCCTGGATCAAAGGAGAAAGAAACCAGATGTTTAAGTCACAAAGAAGTAATAAATGAAATGGACACGTTTCAGAGAATAATATACTTGAAATATCTTTGCCTCATAAGGTAGTAATACACTTGTGCTTTTGTAAACTAGATCTCCACAGTAACAAACATAGAAATACACTCGAAATTACTATTTAGTCCCATTTTGCTGCCACCTCTTCCCACCATGCCATACCTAATCCAGGCAAATAAAAGTTCTTACCACTTCCCAAACATGCCAAGCTCTTTCACAACATCTTTAAAGACAACCAGTTCACTTTTCCTTTTTCTTTATTAGTATTTTCCATACTTCATTGTAAACATTTGTTTAATTTACTGTCTCTCATACTACACCATGAGCTCATTGATATCACGGACACTATGTTTTGATTACTTTTTATCCTCAACACCTGACACAGCCCTAGTGTAGAGCACGCTTTGATACATATTTTTCTAATGGTTAGATCATAGCCAAAAAAGAGATATAGCCTGTGTGTGTCCTATTGGTTCCAGTATAATACAAAGTTCCAATTAAAAAATGAGAAATTTTGAATGGTCACAGATTGCATAGAAAAGAAGTTGCAATACGAATGAAACCATGAATATATTTTCCTAATATAAAACAAGATGGCCACAAAATACCTGTACTGCACCTTTTTTATTCATTCACATATAGATACGCACTATAGATGAAGCACTGCCTCCTGGATTGATATGCTTCATTATGCTGGAGTATGTTCCCCAGATGTGCTTTCAAATAGGATCTGAAACTGTTCAGGCTAAGATTTTTTTTTTTTTTTTTGACAGAGTTTCGCTCTTGTTGCCCAGGCTGGAGTGCAATGGTGCCACCTCCGCTTACTGCAACCTCTGCCTCCTAGGTTCAAGCAATTCTCCTGCCTCAGCCTCCGGTGTAGCTGGGATAGCAGGAGCCCGCCACCACGCCCGGCTAATTTTTTTTTTTTTTTTTTTTTTTTAGTAGAAATGGAGTTTCCCCATGTGGGCCAGGATGGCCTTGAACTCCTGACCTCAGGTGATCCACCCGCCTCAGCCCCACAAAGTGCTGGGATACAGGCGTGAGCCACTATGCCCAGCCTAAGAATCTTTTTTTTTAACCTCACATTTAAATGATAGTTTAGTTAAAAATACAATTCTTGTTTCAAAAGTTATTTCTGTCAATTCTTTAAAATATTGTTTTATTGTCGTCTTGCATATACGATTTTTATAGTCTGATGTCAATATACTTCATGTTCCTTTGTAGATAGTCTACGTTTTCCCTGTAGCTATTTTAAAATTTTCTCTTTGTCACTAATATTCTAAATTTTCTCCATAACATATCTAGATAAGGTTGGTGGTGGTTTTTTCCCTTCTCTGACATGTTTGGTACTCTACAAACCATTTCTTTCAGAGGTCTTATATTTTTCTTTAACTTAGGAAAATTCTCAGGCATTAGTTCTACAAATATTCCTCCATATTTGTTTTTTCTTCTTATTCTGGCTCTTATTTTATGGATTTTGTAACTTCTACTCCTGTGCTATATATCTCTTAATTTCCTTTATATTTCTCTTTTGCTTTTTCTTCCTAATGTTTTTATGCCTTCTCAATGAGTTCCTTGACCTGTCTTTCACTTCGTTAATTCTTTATTTATATTCATTCTTCTATCCAATCCATTCACCCTGTGCTGTATTTCAACTATAATTTTCCTATACAACTTCTTCAGTTGATTCTTCTTCATGACTTGTCCTTGCTTCATGCTTCCAATATTCTCTATTATCTTTTGAGGATGTTCATTATACTTATTTTACACTCTTGTTTCATCAGGACTACTAGGTCTTTCTCTGGTATAAAGTCTCTAATTTTACAGCACGTGTGCTCTTTAGAGGTCATGCTTTTTCTGAGGTTATATTCTCTCAAGTCTGTCAACTTACTTGGCCAGTAATATGTACCTAAGGGAAAGGAAAGAGCTTAGATCCCATATGCTTTCAAGTAAATGAGATTAGCTGGTATTATAATCTTGTTTCAATCATCTACCATTTGCCTCTTCCCACTTGGCAATCCTTACATTCAGGGATCGTCTCGATGCTTGAATCATAAGCACTGACTTTTCCAAGAGCTATCTTTTTGAGTTTTAATAATCTAGCCCACAAATTAAAGGGTGGAGAGTAAATGATGGGGATGGGAGGAAATGCTTAAAGGCTTGCCAGTTGAAATACACCTGTGATTTCTTCCTTAACTCAGCTGGGCTTCTGCATATCACTAACAGTGCCTAGCTACCCCTTAAATTGGCCTTGCTTTAACACCCTGAAGAGATAGACAATGATACGTCCAAGGCAACATGTGGGGGGACAAGGGAACAACAAAATATGCTTCCTGCACCTATATTCCCCATACATAACATGTGGTTCTCTTGCCCCTGAGTCTGCTGTTAACCTTACACATACCAGGATGTGTAAGAGCCACTTGTTAGGTTCTGAAATTAATCAACTTCCCTCTTACTTGTAAAATACTTCCAACACTGGATTCTGGAGAGGAGCTAACCACCCTCGCTTGTTCACCATCTTCCTCATTCCACTATCAAAGTGATTCATATACACATTAAAATGTAAAAAATATTTTTTTAATCAACACAAAAATATCAGCTGGCTGCTTACCATTTTCTCCAATTGTCACTTCCTGAATAGCAATTATTGTTAGAATCTCTACAACCTTCAAGCAGTACTATGGAGTCTCTGGCAGTTAAAAATCAATTATAAGGGGGAAGCTGTGATACGGTGATCAGAACCTGCTGTCTGAATCCTACTAAACACTGTGACTGTAGCCAGTGATGGCTGCAAGTTAGGGAAGTAGAAGTTAGGTGAGCAGTTTCTTCTGAACAACCTAGCAAATCAAAGTCTTAATAGCCAGGTGAAGAGAAAGTTCTATTTATTAGAGGAACATCTTGGATAAACTAAAAACTATATGCCAAGTTTGTAAATGCTTCTCATCCCCTTAGTGGCAAGGCATCCCCTCACTGTAAGGCACAGTGGCAAGGCATGCTGGCAATGAAAGTATGGGATGAAGAAAGCAAAGCAGATGATCTAATAGGGAAATAGAAGGTAAATTTACAAATTCCTAGATTTAAAGCCCTGTTCTCCTCTCTGCAAACTAGCTATCTATTTCTGCTATCTTCTCTAACTCCATAAAAGTATATTTTTTATTTCGAGGAGAAAATTGAATCAGTAGCTGATGTAGAAGTATTTTGCTAGCTTGTTCAATTTCATCCCTGTTTCTTTAAATTGTTACTACTTTAACATGTATGTTCCAGTGGCCACACTAGGTGGTTTGAAAATATATATATATTTTCATATATATATATATACACACATATATATGTGTGTGTGTGTGTGTGTGTGTGTATTTATATATATATATATATTTGCTTTCAGAATCACTTTGGTGTGGTTTTTATATAGTATTTTTTTTATTAAACTTTGCATTTGAAGTGTATTCTTTTGGCTATCTAACACTTTTTCATGACCTTCTAGAGCTTTCTGCTTTTAACTGTAAAATGTAGGGGGGAATATTTTCATTTTTCCATTGTGTTTATTTAATCTGGCTAGACAAAGTCAGTAAAGTTTAATTGTATATCTTTATGACTCTCAAAGGAGTATGTACACAACTATTGATTACTTGTTAGACTTAAGTTGTTTGGTTAACAAAATGCTACAGTTCTAGATATCTATACATCTAAAACAGATACACTACTCCTTTCCCAGTTAACTCAGATATCAAAATCCTGTTGTTCTAGGCAGTTTCACTACAAAAATCACTAGCCTTTATTTAACCAGAAAACTCAGTTAAATAGATGGCTCCATTCACTCCTACTAAGCAACCTCATAACTTAGGGATGGTTATAAATATCTTATGGAGTTCTAGTAGATATTTAAGTTAATGTCAAATTGTGCTGGGTTACAGTGGTAAGTGAATAAGATGGAAGTGCTAAGATGAGAGCTCAAGGAGCTCACAATCTGATAAGAAGACTAGATGACTCTCAGGTGTGAGAAGTGCTGTGGTGGAGGTAACCACAGGAACTTGCAGAAGAGAGGCTCCTTACCTGCCTGGATGGTGGAGGTGTC
Organism: Mandrillus leucophaeus; assembly: GCF_000951045.1. Lineage (NCBI taxonomy): Eukaryota > Metazoa > Chordata > Mammalia > Primates > Cercopithecidae > Mandrillus > Mandrillus leucophaeus. Next base: position 2,157,772 of record NW_012104876.1, on the reverse strand, counting down.
AGTGAAATTGCCATAAGAAGCAAGCACCTAAGCTGAGTCTCAAACACACACACACAAAAATTATTTACATCAATGTAAAGCAAATGCATCTCCAATAAGGGAGATTTACCTTTTCCTCCTTCCATAGTTATGAACAAAATAACCCTCTGTTTGCAATCAATCTGTTTATTTTATTTTGCATTTAGGGATGAAAGTGAACATTCATTGACTTCACAGTATATGCCAGGCACTCTGCTTAAACAGACTGTTAAGGGATCTTTTCTAACACATGCAGCATTTTGCGTCTGAGAATTTTCAGCTCCACTACTGAACCCAAAGCATTTCTACAAACAAATGTTGCCAAAATTAAATTCCATAGTCTAATTAATCCAACCCTAATTTGTACTTGATGAGTATGATTGACTCAACATGTTATTTAACATGTATACACCAATTTTATGTTCTTGTACTTCCTTTTTCTCTTGATTCTTCTTCTCATCTGGAACTGTGGGAAGCAATGCACATAGGTAGTGAGTTTTTAGTTTGTGAGAATGAGCTGCTGTTCTTCAAATCTTCCAAATTGGAATTCACACAAGCTGCTGATCCTTAGTGTTTTTACTTTCTGCCTTTAAGAGAAGCTGACAAGATTCTTAAATATTATTCAAACAGAGTCCCATGGGTCTTTTGTCCACCCAGGTACTCATAGGCAGAGTCTATGGTTTTATTATCAGGTATGATACTGAATGAAGGTCATTCATACTAATGTCCCACAAATCTCAAAATGCTTTTGTATTTGAGTTGTCTGAAATTCTGTCATTGAGTGCAATGGACAAAATGTTTGTGTCCCCCCAAAATTAAAATGCTGAAATCCTAATCCCCAAAGTCCTGGTATTAGGAGGTGGAGCCTTTGGGAGGTGATTAGGTCATGAGAGTGGAGCCCTTGTGAATGGGATTAGTGCCTTTATAAAAGGGACACTAGGAAGTTCTCTCACCCACTTTCTGCCATGTGAGAGTACAATGAGAAGTTGGCAGTCTGCAATCCAGAAGAGAGCTCTCACCAGACCCTGACCATGCTGACACACTGATCTCCAACTTTCAGTCTCTAGAATTTTGAGAAACAATTTTCTGTTGTTTATAAGCCACCCAGATTATGGTACTTTGTTGTAGCAACCCGAACTGACTAAGACATGGAGAGTTGATGATACCATCATAACTGGTTGCTTAACACTTTAGTTAATTCATAAAAATCAATACATCTATCATACCTGTGAACTGAATTGATCTAGATGTTTTGGTCAATTTGGTCAAAAGGGTAATAATGGTAGCTTCCTTGAGTGCTTAACATATACCAGGCACTGTGCTAAGTGCTTTACGTGGATTATCTATTTTCATTCTCACAGAAACACTGGAAAGTAGGAACTACTATTATCCTCATATTGCAAATTTGAAAAGAGGTACAAAGAGGTATGAAAACCAATATTCAAACCTATGTCTCTCTAATCTGCAAAAGTCATGATCTGAACCAATATGGTGTCTTAAGTATGCAATCAGTTGCCTTTTTTATCAATTAATATATGGGAAAAATTAACACTTAGAGTGGACTCCCACATGTAAGTTCAATGATCAGAGCCTGATCATGATTCAAGGTTATACAAAATCTTATAGGCTAGACAGCTTCTTTTAGTTCTATAACTCTGATTTATGACTACCATTTTGCAAATGTGACATCTGATTGATAAAGTACTTGAGAAAGTACAGGTAGATGCTGTAATCCAATTTAAATCACATGTTCTACCATGGATACCTCAGTAAGGGCTAGAACAGAGATTTTTTTAAAGGAGACAGTGCTCAATTTGGGCCTTAAAGAACAGATAGAACTTGCCCAAAGACAATATGTGGCTCAGAGGAGACATTTTAAGTCATGGGAATGGTACGAGCAAAATGTAGATGTAAAAATGTTAAAATTAAAGAGAGAGGGAGAGAAAGAGTAGGAATAGACTAGTTCAGGTAGAATGTTTGCATCCACTCCTACAGTAGAGGGTTATATTGTACAGTAGTGTAAATAAGGCTGACAAAATAGCAGAAGTCAAGATTATGGAGATCTTAAAAGATAGAAGGAAATTTTGACATAAGTAAGTTATTGAAGGTTCTGAGTAGAATTATAATAAAAACGAAAAAAGGGTGTTTTGAGCAGCCACAGAGGTGTGCTGCCCAGATCTTCCTTCAAGAAGAAGTTTGCCATTCTACTGTTGGGTAGTGTGGTGAGCACTCCTGCTGTTAGCACTTTTAAGAACTTCTTCAACTTTTGAACTAAGGTTATATTTTCTCTAGGCATCTCCATTCAATGACTTAGCATGAGGTGCTCGGGCCTAGCCATTTCTGCCCAATGTATGACTCCTCTAATGAGTAGTATTTGCTTTATAGCTCCATGTTTGTTTGGCCAAGACTTTGTGAGATCCGCATTGTGGTATGGGATTTCCTCTGGCCAATTCTGCTTCCTCTCTCTCCTTTTTTTCACAGGTATAAAGTCTGAACCACCGTCTACGTGCCCTCCATGCTGAATCTTGCCTTCTCCCCCTTTTTATCTCTCACGGATATTACTCTATCCCACTCCTGATAAAACTCCTGCACTCCCAACTCCAACTAGTGTCTATTTCAGAAAGGATCCAACTAACAGGATATTTAAGGCAGATTATCTGACAACTATATCTGAAATAGATTAGAGAAAGTAGACATCGGGCTCAAAGATAAAAACTAAAGGATTTCACAGCAACGTTGGTATGGTATAAGTGACTGAAAATAAATCAGAAGGGAAAAATAATCAAGGATGACATAATTTTGAACCATATATCTGGAAGGATAGTGTCAGGAATAAGTTAGAGGCAGGTTCTGATTAGAGCTAGAGATTGATGTCAGGTTTTGACAATGCTATGTTGGAGTGTGTGATATCCAGTAGGCAGTTGAAGATATGGAGTCAGTTCTAAATAAGTAGGAAGAACTATTGAGTCATATTTATAGACTATTGTGATGGGCTTATAGCAGTTAAAAGGATTAGGTTTTTGAGGGTGGCAGTGGAGAGTAAAGCACCTATTGTTGGGAGATGTCATTGAGTTAAAACTTTTTCCTCTAAGGCTCTGGTTGCCCACTGAGTTAGATGCTCCTTTAGCATCTCGCCAACAAAATACATTGAGCTAATGACTAATGAATCAGTATTTTGTTACTATTCTTAGATCTATTGAGATGTAAAAAGTAATGTGGAATGCAAAGAATGAAAAGCTTCTCAATTGTGTGTGAACAGACAATTGGCATTCTGAATGCAGGTAAGAATAACTAAATGTAAATATCAATGCCAGTAGATTTACTGTGTACATCAGTGGTAATAGAGTTTGAAATGGAAGCAGAAGTTACTCCAAAAAGGTGTGTTCCCTTCATAAAAATGTTTTGGAATCAACGTAGCAGGACTTTTAGTTTTTTGGGTTTTGTTTTGTTCTTTTTTTTTCAAAGATGCATCTGGCGAGGTACCAGGTTAACACTCAAATCCAAATGGAAGCAGTGCCCAGATACTCTCTGATCCCTACTCTCATGGAGTTGGCTCTGGACTTATTTCAAAATTGCAGTGTCTCTGTCGGCTAGTACTATAGGTGTCTTGCCAAACTGGAGTAACAATCTGCCAAGGCTGAGAATGGAGTAAGGAAGCCCTCTTTTCTTGTACTCTCCCTCCACACAGTACTGAAGGATCATTCTAGCTCTGGAGCTTTCCATGGTATCAGCTCAAGTTCTTGGGTCTCATCACAGTGTGACTTCTCCCTCTGAACATCCCCATTTCCTTCCCCTCCATTCCACAGGTGTTGATCCCCGAAGTACTCTTTAATAAGTACGTTACATGCCAAGCTCCTCAAATTTGTTTTCTGTGTTATAAATGAAAGGATAATGTAATATTTCCAAACAGGGTTTATTCTAAAAGAAATTCGTTATTTCATGGTCCTGGAGACCAGAAGTATAAAATCAGTGCCATGGAGCCAAAAGGTGTCAGCAGTGTTACACTCTCTCTGGAAGTTCTCAAGGGAAATTCATTCCTTGATTCTTCCAGCCTTTGGTGGCTGCTGGCATTTCTTGGTTTGTGACCACATGACTCCAATCTTCAAGGCCAGAACCTTCCAATTTCTCTCTACTCTGTCTTCACATTGCCTTCTCTTCTTTACGTGTTTCTTCTCCTCTTTCTGTCTGTATCTGAACTCTTTCTCTGCCTCTTTCTTCTAGGGATACACGATAGTGTTTAGGATCCACCTTGATAATCCAAGATAATCTCAAGATTCTTAATCAAAACCGTGAAGACACTTTTTTTTGGCACAACATAAGACACCATTCACAAGTTCCAGGGATTAGAAGTTGGATATGATTTGGGGAACCATATTTTTAGCCTACCACATGGTCTTATATCCATAGTATAAGGATATCTTATAACTCAATGATAAAAATACAAATAACCATATTTTAAATGAGCAAAATATTTGAATAGATGTTTTTCCAAAGAAGATATACAAATAGACAATGAATGCATGAAAAGATGCTCAACATCATCAGTCATTAGAAAAACATGAGTTCAAACCACAATAAGCTATTACTTCACAGTTATTAAAATGGCTATAGACAGACAATAACAAATGTTAGCAATAATGTGGAGAAATCGAAATTCTCATATCACTCATACATCAAGAGTGAAAATGTAGATGGTACAGCCACTATGGAAAATAGTTTGGCAGCAGTTGTCATAAAATTTTAAAACATAAAATTTAATGTATATCTATTTATTTAAAATTTAATACATATATGGTTAACATTTAATATATGTATAAAACTTAAATTAAACTCTCTATATATACACATGTATATATAGAGAGAGAGAGTTTGGCAGCATATATAACAGCTGTGGCAATAACATAGAATTACCATATAACCCAATTATTCCACTGCTAGGTATCCACCCAAGAGAAGTGAGAACATATATACACAAATATTTATAGCAGCATTATACATAATATCCATCAACTAATGAATGGATGAACACAATGTGCTATATCTATATGATTAATTATTAATTTTACATATAAAGGAATTTAGTACTGATACATGCTACAACATGGATGTACCTTAAAAACATTAATCTAATTGAAAAAAGCCAAGCATAAAGAACCATACATTATAAGATTTCACTTATAAAATGTCCAGTATGTATGATTTCTTAGAGACAAAATGTAAATTAATGGTTTCCAGGAACACTTGAGGAGGAAATGAGGGGGATTTCCATGTGTGTGTGTATATATATATGGAAATATGTATATGTCCATCACTCTCTCAAACATATATATATATATATATATATGAGAGGGTGGTGGAAATGTTGGTTGTACAACCTTGTAAATATAGTAAATACCATTGGATTGTACACATTAAAATGATGATTTTGTGTTATGTAATATATGTAATATACATTTTAATATGTAATGTATAATATGTTAATTATAACTCAGCTTTTCAAATTGCAAAAATAGTCTTCTGGGAAATGAATGAATTACTTAACATGGGTGTTGAAAAATTATCTCATTCTATAAACACAACATTTAATCACTACACCAAATTGTATAAAAAATAAAGATAGATTAAAGATCTAATTGAAAAGGGTAAAATTATAAAACTGATATTAAAAAAGGAGAAAAAATGTCTTTGTGACCTTGGGGTGGGGCAAAACATCTTAAACAATACTCAAAATGCACAGAACAAAGAAGAAAAATGGATAAAATACACATCTTATTCAAAATTTCTTCAACGAAAGACAATATGGCAAAAGATATGTGACAGAATGGGAAATGTTTTTAATATCTAAAACCCACAGGAGTTTTAGTATGTGATATATACAAGACACTCCTGCAAATCAGCAAGAAAAAGGCAGGAAATCCAATATTAAATCACTGAATATGTAATTTAATGAAGAAATATAGATAACTACCATATATATTCAGAGATATTCAACCTCACTATTATTTAGAGAAATGTAAATTAAAACAACAATAAAATGGTACTTTTTTCCTACCAAATTGACAAACGTTGGAAAATCAGATAATGCCACCTGCTGGAGAATGTGGCAATAAAGGAACCATTATGTGTTGCTAATAAGAATGCAACCAGGAGGCCCAGTCTGACAGACTGTGTTATAACACGGCAAAAGGCATTACATGGAGATGGCCAAACTGGCTTTTATAACCGACCCACTCTCCTGATAACTAAACCACTTCCTCAATAACCCATTAATACTTTACTCCATTAATGCATTAATGGATTACTCCATTCATGAGGGCAGAGCCCTTATGACCTAATCACCTCACAAATGTCCCACCTGTCAACACTGCTGCATTGGGGACCAAGTTTCCAACATATAAACTTTTAGAGGACATGTACAAACCACAGAATTCTACCCCTGCTCCCCCAAATTAATGTCCTCACTTGTAAAAATGCATCATTCCATCCTGATACCCCCAAAACCTTAACTTGTTCCAACACCAACTCAAATGTCTAAAGTCTCATCTGTAAGCCTGTGAAATCAAAGCAAGTTTTCTACTGCCAAAATACAATAGTGAGACAGGCGTAGGGTATACATTCCCATTCCAAAGTGGATAAATAAGCCAGAAGGAAAAAGTAACAGTCCCAAGCAATTCTGAAACCTGGCAGAGAAAAAAAAAAAATTAAATCTTAAAGCTGGAGAATAATCTTGTTTGACTCCATGTTCAGTATCCAGTGCACACTTGGAAAAAAGGTGGTCCTTCAAGGCATTATGCAAACCTACCCCTAAGGCTTTGGTGGGCACAGCCAATGTGGCTGCTCTCACTGGTCAAAGTTGCACACTGGTGCCTGCAGTTTTTCCAAGCAGGTGTTGCATGCTGCCCATGGCTTTACAGTTCTGAGGTCTTGGGGTGGCTCTGGCTTTGACCCCACACCTCTGCTCAGTGTTGTCCTAGTAGGCACTTCACCCTTGCCTCTCTGCCTGGGCCCCCAGTCTTCTCCATACACCCTCTGAAATATTGGTGAAGAACACCATGACCCCATAGCTGTTGCATTCTGCATGCCTACAGAATTAGCACACATGGACCCCACTAAATCTTACTGCTTGCTTTCTTGGGAGCATCAGCACAAGCCACATTTGGAGCCACAAGAACCATAGCTTGTGTGGTAGGGAAGCACTGCACTGGAATGCAAAGAACAGAGACCCAAGGTGGCCCTGGGAAGTAGCCCATCCCCCAAAACCATTCTATCCTCCCACAGCTCTGGATTTATAATGGGAAGAGAAGCCTTGAATATCTCTGAAATGCCTTTAAAGTTTTTCCCCCACTTTCCTGATGAACAGCACCTGGCTGTCTTTCATCCATGCTAATCTCTTTAGCAAGGGGTCCCTGGGCCACACCTTCAGCACTCTCTCCTGAACATGCCTTTTTGCAGTTTACGTGGTCAGGCTGTGAATTTTCCAAAATTTTCTGCTCTACTTCTTGTTCAATTATAAATTCCATCTTTACATTATTCACTTGTTCTCAAATATTAGTGTAAGCAACCAAAAGTAACCACATAGATACTTCTATATTTTGCTTAGAAATTTCTTCTGCCAGACATTCTAGTTCATTAAAATTCTGTATTCCATAAAGCGCTAGGGCATGGACGGAATGCAGCCAAGTTCTTTGCAACTGTATTATAAGGGTGCCTTTTACTCCGATTTCCAATACGAAATTTCTCATTTTCATCTGAGATCTCATCAGAATGGCCATTACTGCCCATATTTCTATCAGCATTTTGGTTATGACCACTTAACCAATTTTTAACAAGTTCTGAAATTTCCCTAGTCATCTTGTCTTCTAAACCTTCACCAGAATCTAGACTTTTTCTAATCTGTTCCTCCAAACTCTTCCAACCTATGCCCATTATCCAGCTCCAAACTCCTAATGGAATGATATTAGGAGGTGGGGTCTTTGAGAAGTAATTAGGTCATAAGGATGGAGCCTTCATAAATGGGATTAGTGCCCTTACAAAAGGACAGGAGAGGGCTTGCTTGCTTTCTCAATGTTCCGTGCCATGTGAGGTTGCAATTCGAAGATAACCTGCAAACCAGGAAGAGTGACCCCACCAGACACTGGATCTGCTGGCATCTTGATTTTGAACTTCCCATCTTCCAGAACTGTGAAAAATAAATGTTATTTGTTTAAACTACCCATCTATAGTAATTTGTTATAGCAGCCCAAACTGACTAAGACACTAAAGGATATTACGAGAAATATCAAGTAACATTATACACTTCTGTTCATTGGCTAGAGAATGACATTCCTGGGATTAGTATGCCAAATTCATAATTAGAATACTGTGAATTGAGTCAAATAGGAAGTGTTGGATAAGAAGGATTATACCCATATAATTCTGGCAGCCTGGTGGGTCACCATGCTTCACTAAAGGACCATTCTTACCACAAATCCTGGACTATTTAAATTATTTGCCAAAGTATTTTCACTGCTTGTTATGTGAGAGTGGTACTGACAACATGTTTTTCCTTGTTGACTTGTAGTTTTCCTTGTAGGATCTTATCACACTTTGTAGATCCTTGTAGGATCTTATTGCACTTTGGTATATGATGACGTATTGGCCAAGGGGCTGTGGCTCACACTTGTAATTCCAGCACTTTGGGAGGCTGAGGCGGGTGGATCACTAGAGGTCAGGAGTTTGAGACCAGCCTGGCCAACATGGCAAAACCCCATCTGTACTAAAAAAAAAAATTAAAAATCAGCCAAGCATGGTGGTGTGTGCCTGTAATTCCAGCTACTTGGGAGGCAGAGACAGGAGGATCGCTTGAACCCAGGAGGCAGAGATTTCAGTGAGCCAAGATCATGCCACTGCACTCCAGCCTAGGTGACAGAGTGAGAACTTGTCTAAAAAAAAAAAAAAAAAAGGTATGTTCATGTGCAGGTGGATTGGATTTTAGATTTTTTATTTCCTAAGTAATTGTTAAGGGTGCTTTTGAATCTAACTAAAATTGATCCTTCCCTGAATAAATTTATTATCTATATAAATTTTAGAGCCCAGTTTTATTTTGCTGCTTACAGTCCCCTCTAAAAGATATTAGGGGTTATTAATGTAAATGAGTTCACAGAGACCTCCTAAGACACTCTGTAAATATTCCTTAATATTGCTTGTTGACTTCACAAATCTTTGTCCTGAAGTAATTTATGAATGTGTTTCCTGGCATCAGGGCTGTTATGTACGGCTACTTGGGCTGTGCACCAAGCACCTATGGGTGTACCATTCTCATAGACTATACTTTCAATGGTGACACCTGGAAATGAACAGTATAGTAGTCTTATCTGTGCTCTGTAAGTCATACAATGATTGCCCAGAGTGGAGCTAAAGTAATAATTATGGTGTTGGCCTGCCAAATTTGGAAAAAACAAATTGATAGATGTACATATTAAGAAACAATGTATCTAAATACTCCATCTGGGAGATGCGAGACACTATATTTAAGGAAACAATGTATCTTTTTCCAAATATGTCAAACAGGAAAAGACCCAACATCAAATTTTAAAGTCTTCATAAAATATTATTCTTCTTGCAGCAAACATGTTACAATAGTTTAAAAATAATACAGCTGAAAACAAAAATAAGGTGTGTTTTCTATTAAATAGTTGTGCCAAAATATCTTTAGGAATAATAAATGGTGATAGAGTAGACATCCAGGAAGCAAAAAGTTCTCTTTTTATAGACTTGGGAACAATTTAATAATAAAATTGTTTCTGAGGAGTACCTATGTTTGGGGAGAGACGTGGTAAGGGGCTTGCTAACTATTGTTTAGATTTTTGCTTACACTCCCTAAATAAAATACCCTACTTATTAACACAGATGCATCTGGTTTGATCCAATAGATAGATGCCTTCTCAAATAATTACATGAAAATAAAATATATCATATTTCAAATACATTAAGGACCTTATTGTGTTAAAGGAATCCTGTGAAGAAACCATTAGTAAAGCAAAAACATTTTCTCAATAATAATCACCTTTTTTAGGGTAGTCCCCAGGTTTCAATGTCCTAGAGGTTCTTTGAAAATAACTTTGGCCCTGCCTGTAGGCTGCACCTCCCCTCTGCCCTAACCCAACTCTTTACCTTGTTTTGAAGGCTTTCATTTTCCCAGAACATGGATTCTCTCTCAATTCAGCACCTCTCCCTTTTTCCTTATAAAAGCTTCATATACTTCTGATCAAAGGGCAACCATATATCCATTAAATGAAGAAAGGGGAGCAGAATAAGTAGAGGAAGAGAGGAAGAAGCATTTGGGGCAGTAACCCAGGCATACCCAGCTCTCTGTTATTGAGAGCTTTCCACTTGCAGAGATTCTTCTGCCTGTCAAAAATCAGGGCCATCATAACGTACCCAGTGTAGTCTAGGATGCTGAACACATTTGTTCTGTTATTCTTATTGGGTTATTTTTTAAGTACAAAGCTGTGAAAATCCAACTACATATTCCTATGCTCTTTCCTCCTCGAAATCATCATATTCTTGTGGCTATGTGCATGCACACTTTCTGCCTAATCATTCTGGACTTCATGGTTTTCCCCATTCTAATTTCACACACTGAAAAGTCTTCATTCATGTATTTCACCTTGTTCTATAAGGTTATCAATTTTACCTGTGAATTTCTGTCCAGACTAATCCCTTCATACCATTTCTATAAGCTGTTCTCTACTCCATTAAACTAAAGAAAAACTACATTTTGCCTTTCCAGGAATATGAGCTTCATGCATTTTCTAGCTCATGCAATCCTATGAAAATGGATGAGGGGAGAATCTGGAACATTATTTTGGTATTGGGGGTGTCTAGAATCCCTGAAATGTCACCAATTTATAACACTGTTTTCATAAAACTTCCCAGGACTAAATCCAAGGAGTATTTTATGGTCTTCATGTGAAGCATTTGATACAATGGACTATTCTTTCCTTCTTGAAATTCTTTTTCTTTTATATCTGGAATGTTGTTTTTTCTTATTTTCCCATATCTTTCTTGCTACATCCCTCATTCTACCTAAATTTTTTCTTTTTTTTTTTTTTTTTGAGATGGAGTCTCGCTCTGTCCCCCAGGCTGGAGTGCAGTGGCGCAATCTCGGATGACTGCAACCTAGTACAACTGAGAAAAACAGTTCATTAGTGCAAGCAGCACACATCATGCAGGAGAAATCTCAGAGATGAATAACTCAAAGAGATGGTTAGAAGTTGCCTTTATATAGCATCTCAGCAAAGAACAGTAAATTTGTAAAGAAGTGACAAGGGAAAGGAAAAGAGTTTTAGAGTTCCAATGGCAGCAAACTCTTAGAAGGTAAATATATGGGGAACATCAAAAAGTGTGCAAAGAATACGAGCAGACACTTTTCAAAAGAAGACATTCATACAGCCAACAGACACATGAAAAAATGCTCATCATCACTGGCCATCAGAGAAATGCAAATCAAGACCACAATGAGATACCATCTCACACCAGTTAGGATGGCCATCATTAAACAGTCAGGAAACAACAGGTGCTGGAGAGAATGTGGAGAAACAGGAACACTTTTACACTGTTGGTGGGACTGTAAACTAGTTCAACCATTGTGGAAGACAGTGTGGGGATTCCTCGAGGATCTAGAACTAGAAATACCATTTGACCCAGACATCTCATTACTGGGTATATACCCAAAGGATTATAAATCATGCTGCTATAAAGACCCATGCACACGTATGTTTATTGTGGCACTATTCACAATGGCAAAGACTTGGAATCAACCCAAATGTCCATCAGTGACAGACTGGATTAAGAAAATGTGGCACATATACACCATGGAATACTATGCAGCCATAAAAAAGGATGAGTTCATGTCCTTTGTAGCGACATGGATGAAGCTGGAAACCATCATTCTAAGCAAACTATCGCAAAGACAGAAAACAAACACTGCACATTCTCACTCATAGGTGAGAATTGAACAATGAGAACACTTGGACACAGGGCAGGGAACATCACACACCAGGGCCTGTCGTGGGATAGGGGGATGGGGGAGGGATAGCATTAGGAGAAATACCTAATGTAAATGACGAGTTAATGGGTGCAGCAAACCAACACAGCACGTGTATACACATGTAACAAACCCACATGTTGTGCACATGTACCCTAGAACTTAAAGTATAATAAAAAAATTTTTAAAAAGAAGGTAAATATATGGGGAAAACTAATGAAGTAAGGCTTGTTTGCATACGTCCATCAAATTGTCCATCTTTTTATGGCCATAAAACTTCTCTGACAGAGGGGATTTAAGGCAATCTTCATTTCTCAGACGTTTCCACTTTTAGTCAGATAAGTGAAGTTCTAGAAAAGTTTCTTTCTGTGTGTGTTGATTCCCTTTTGCCTCTATTTCAAAATAATTCTTATGCCAAAGTGACATATTTTGGGGTGGCATATTCTGATTCACCACAGTACTACAGTTGCATAACATCAAATTTCTATGATAAGTTTCTTATGCTATGTTTTCCATAACAGTTCTCCTTCTCAGATCAAATACTAATTGATACAGAATATGACACCAGATGTAGTTCTAGGGTACCCACAGAGCCTTAATTGTAGATTCTTCTATTGATTCTAAGTTATTTGTAACTGATTGTCTGAATTGATTAGATCTAAAGGTGCAAATTGCCCTTTTCCCAGTGGTAACACAAATATGCTAGTACATGCCGTGTAGTGGCAAAAGAGTTATTTAATCATTACCTGTAGACACTTGTGATAAAGGATAACATTTGGAGGGACCGAGAATTTGCTCTCATAAAACACTTTAGTGGAAAATAAAGTATTCTAATGGGTTGATTTGTTATATCTAAGTCCATTGGAGAAGGCAGAGAAAGAGATCTGTGGCCACTTATTGGGGTAACTGTGTATCTAGAAAAGGGGAATAATCAAACTTTGGGAGTGATAACTGGACACTGTCTATGAGTTGACATTAATTACTGGAGACCCAAAATGCCAATATGGTCCACCACTAGGAGTCATGTAGGTCAGATAGTAGTAGAGTACCTCAGGTCTGTCTCACAGTGGACCTGCAAGTCCTCAAACCCCCACTGTAGCTATTTCCCCAGTTCCAAATAGATAGTCGGAATATACATACTCAGCAACTGGAAGAACACCCATCTTGGTTTTCCGATCTATGAAGTGAGGACTACTAGGGTAAGGAAGAAACACAGAAGCCATTAAAACTGCTTTTACCTACCATTTCCCATCCAAGTCAACTGTTTAACCTCTGCAGAAGGCAGACCAAGCGTGGAAAATCAATGACAGCAGATTATCATAAATTGAAGTCAAATTTCAATTGCAGCTGCTCTTCCAGATGTGGTTTCATTGCTGGAGCAAATTAACATATTTGTTGATGGCAGAGGCACAGTGAACAGTGGGTTTCTGGATTTTGGAAGCATTTGAGTCTTTATTTTGATCCTCATTTGGGTTCAATCCATGTAATGAGTATCTCAAATGGATGCCAGTTTTGAGTGGGCTCAGAACAAGAGAAGGCTCTGCCCAAGGTCCCAACTCATGCAAGCCACTCAGTCACATAGGCTTCATTGATCTAGCAGATCTAAAGTGCTTGACATACAGCAGATCTGGGAGCTTGAAGTGTCAGGAACGGATAAAGATGGGGTCTGGAACTTTGACCAGGCCCTTATTGGTGAATCACAGCACAGACATTTATGCAGGAGATAAATGAGATATGCAGGTATTCTCCATTTGATAAACAGTTTCTGACTATCTATTGCACCTCAGGGAAAATCTCCAAGTTACCATGTGACCTAAGCTGCCCCTCATAAATTGGCTGCTGTCTGACCAACTGAGACACAAATTTGGACCTGCACAGCAGCACTCAGTAATCAGCTAGAGACTATAGATTAGCTTAGTCTCAATTAGGTCCTGGAGACAACAAGTAAGTTGCATGAGCAAATGGTCCAGGTGCACATTACCCTTACTCCCGCTGCATTATCTTCTCTCTCCCAGCCTGCATGTATGGTCTCATGAGGAATTCCTTATGAGCTGATCTGAAAAAGAAAAAACTCAAGATCAGTTTACAATATTGCAGTCACCACCCAAAAGTTGACAGATGTACTATTCCTGTCTCACTCTGGATGTCCCTGGAAGAAAGTTGTGAAGGGAAGTCCTCCTTATAGGCACAACTTTGATCAGTGCGTCTGGTTGCTCACTGTGCCTAAAGTGCACAATGGCTGAAGGCGCACAGATCTACACTGATTCACGAGCTTAGATAGTGGTTTGGCTCAATGTTTGGGGACTTGGAAAAATATAATACTGGAAAAGTGCTGACAAGGAGATCTGAGGAAGCACTATGTGGACAGACCTTTGTCAATGGGCATAGTGTGTGATGATATTTGTGCACCATATAAATGTCCATCAAAGAATTACCTCAGCAGAGAAGTAGCTTAGTAATCAGATGGACAAGTTGGCCTGTTCTATGTAAGCCAGACTGCTAGCTTATTTCTCCAGCTCCTGTCATTGCCCAGTATATTCACAGGCATAGTAGCTATGGTAACAAGGTTGAAGATTATGCATGGGCTGAGCAACGGAGGGATTTTCCTACCATGGTTTATCTGACTACAGCCACTGCAGAGTGCCTAATCTGCCAAAAGCAGAAATCAACAATGAGTTCCTAATACGGCAGCATTCTCTAGAGGTATCATTTAGCTTCCAGGTAGTAGATTTATTGTATTGGACTCCATTTAATAAATAGAAAGGGGGGGGGTCTACATTGGAATAGACACTTACTCTGGATACAGGTTTACCATTCCTGTCTATAATACTTCTACTATAACCGCTATATATGTCTTCTTCTTACCCTTCATGGTATTCTACAGAGTATTGCTTCTGACCAAGGAATTAATTTTATAGACAACAAAGTATGGCAACAGGCTCATGCTGTGAAGACCGTGTGGGTCATCCATATCACTGAAGTTAGTAGTGATGAGAGAAAGATGTACATTCCAACATATCTTCATGGATTCCAGCTTGTATTCACAAGTTCATTTGCTCTTGTGGTTTCCACTTTGTCCTTGATGATTTCACTTCATTCTCGTACATTCCAGCTTAACTTCATGGGTTCCAGTTTGTTCTTGCTCACCCCACTTTATGCCCATCTTTCTTTTCTGGTTGCCAGCCCTGATTACATCAAGCCTGTTAGATCAGGTTTAGCCTAAAGCTGCCTCCTTACATATTTAAGTTCAGCCTAAAGGTTTGTTTTTTTGTTTTGTTTTGTTTTTGTTGTTTGTATGTTTGTTTGTTTGTTTTTCAGACGGAGTCTTGCTCTGTCTGTCAGGCTGGATTACAGCGGCATAATCTCGGCTCACTGCAACCTGCAACTCCCAGGTTCAAGCAATTCTCCTGCCTCAGCTTCCCAGGTAACTGGGATTACAGGCATGGGCCACCAGGCCAGGCCAATTTTTGTATTTTTAGTAGAGATGGGATTTCACCGTATTGGCCAGGCTGGTCTCAAACTCCTGACCTCAGGTGATCCACCTAACTTGGCCTCCCAAAGTGCTGGGATTACAGGCATGAGCCACTGTGCCCAGCCATACCTAAAGTTTTTCTGTACATCGTGAACTATGACAAATGAAGATATAAACCAACCGTAGCCCACAGCTGTGCCAATCACTGAGTTTTGACTAATCAAATGTAATGAACTGTTCAAATTGTGTTGAAATAAGGCAAACGCCGAGCTGTAACCAATCCAGTTGTTTCTGTACCTCACTTCCGCTTTCTGTACTTCACTTTCCTTTTGCTGTCCATAAATCTTCCACTATGTGGCTGCGCTGGAGTCTCTCTGAATCTGCTATGATTCTGGGGACTGCCTGACTCACAAATCAATCATTGCCCAATTAAACTCCTTTAAATTTAATTTGGCTGAAGTTTTTCTTTTAACATGACCAACGCTAGACGCAGAAGCAACAGCCTTACAGGGACCACTTAACCATATCCCACAATAGCATAACATCAAAGTTCTATAATAAATCCCTTATTTTATATTAATTATAGTAGCTCTGCTTCTCTGCCCAAACCCTGCAATGTATGACAATGATATATGCAAGCTGTAAAAGTTTCCGCTGTAGCTTACAGTGTTGTATTTCTGATGTAGTGGTTAATTCATATGACAGGGTTTGTCCTTGTTGCTTTGTTTTGTTTACCGTTAAAAAGCAAAGAAAAAATCATTTTTACTTGTGGCAATCTTCTTTCATCTTTGCTCCTGTAATGTGCTGCTTCTGAGCATAATTTAGCATTTCAAGGTCTAATTAAAATGGCATTGCATTTCAAAATGCTGAAACTAACAGTGAAACTAAAAAGTGGGGTGTTCCTTTGGCCTAAGACTTCATGTGAATCAAATAATTTCATGGTTCTGTTCTTACTTAACCTGCAATTTCTCTATCTGTGTGCTGATTTAGAAAAGACTATTTTATGTTTAAAGAATATGAAAATGACTATCAAAATGGGCACATTGCACTCTGCTTAATTATGGGTGGCAGAATGTACAATATACTCAAAGCAAAATAAATTTGATTAAAGACTTTCTAAATAGGCCCTGTCTTCATCTTGAGCTTAGCTAAAGTATCCCTGGGAGATTGCAGTCAGCAGGAGCAGCTATAGCGATTCCACAGATCATTTGGTCAGATGCTTTCTTCTAACATGGTTTTTTTTTTTTCATTTAAAGAGGAGAAAAATGAAAGCTTGGAGTCTCAGGGGATGATAATATTACTATTCTCTCCCGTCAGAATGTAGAAGGGTCTCAGGGGATCCATTAGATCCCTGGTTCTGGAAGGCTATAACTGTGAAACTAACTGAATCTCATATATTATTCTACCTGTACTTCCTGAGCAAGCACATAGGTTGCTGGCCTGGGTATTCTGTTCAGCAATTTCTGCTGCATACTGTTTATGAGATGCTTCAGAGTCAGGCCCAAGGAATGTTAGGACAAACTGCCCAGAATTAGCAACTTTCAGAAAAATGAAGGGGACCTTTTAATTTTTCTCCCTCTAATCATAGTTTATCCTCATGTACCCATGCTGCATTGGGTAGGTCAGGTGTGTTAGGTAGAATAATGTGCCTCCTCCCCAGTGATGTTCATATCTTAATCCCTTATACTTGTGACTATGTTAGGTTACATGGCAAAAGAGACTGAAGGTTGCAGATGGAATTAAAGTTGCTAATTAGCCGGCAAGATTGTCTCAGACTATCTGGATTCAACATAATCACACGGGTTCTTACAAGTGGAGGGCAGTAGAAGAAAGAGAACTAGTGAGATGGCAGCATGAGAAAGACTTGACTCAGTGTTGCAGCCTTTCAAAATGGAGGAAGAGGGCCACTAGCCAAGGAATGTGGACAGTCCCTAGAAGCTGAAACAGGCAACAAAATGGATTCTCCCCTAGAGCTCCAAAAGGAATGCAGCCCTGCCAATACCTTGATTTTAGCTCAGCAAGATGTATTTTGGATTTCTAACACCCCAAACTGTAAGAATAATACATTTATGATATTTTAAGGACAACTAACTTTGTGGTAATTTGTTACAAACTTTCAGCAATAGAAAATAAATACATGAGGCAACAGGTTTCAACATTCAACTATTTCTGTGCCAACCATCAAAATGGCCATGTGAAGGCGTCTTTTCTGACCTTCTATCTTTGTTCCTTTTGTCTGTTCTCTTTTGCTGGAATTCTAATAGCCCTTTCATTTCCCCTGTGAACTCTGTGTGTTCATACCATCTTAGATCCAGGTTCATAAGTCTGTTTATAGTTCATTTTCATGCAGTCTCATCTCCGTCTTAGCCTTGTCTGTCTTCACTCAATCCATTTTTTGCTTTCATATGCCTTCTTGCTCACGTCAAAGACCACTGAGATTTGTCGTACTCTCCTACTGTATTAAAAATCCTATTTCCTCAGTGCAGCTTGCTTATTAAAGGTTAGAAAAGCAAGTTGATTAATCTAATTCACACTGAGTCCTTTTCCTTCAGCCATCTCAGGAGCACTTGTCACAGAAGAAGGGAATGAGCTATGTGTTTAGCAGGATGAGGAAGTATGGCATTAAAATAGAAAAGTTGGTTCCTTTCAACCCACCAGCATGTTATGACTGCTAAAAACAGATCATTTGTCTGATTCCAGGACTATATCTTCAACTTTGTTCCTTCTTTGAACTTTGAGACCAGGGGAATTATTTATTCTGGTATCATACACTTCTTAAACTCCACGTTCATTATCCCCTAAAATTCTTTCTCCTTTTGTCTTTATATGGTACCTAAACTGCGTTATCACCTTTACTTATTCATACAATTATTCATTCAACAATAGTCAATAAGCACCTACTCCATACCAGGCACTGTTCTGGATGCTGAGACCACAGTATTTAACCAATCTTGAATCTCTCAAACAAGTAAACATTTTTCCCAAAAGGACAAGGAGTGAGGGAAAGGGTTTTTTTGTTTTGTTTTGTTTTGTTTTGTATTTTTTTAATGTATTTTAAGTTCTGGGATACATGTATCCCAGAATGAAAGAGGAAAAGTATTTTAACCAGAAAGCCATGGTAGCATGGAGCAGATACAGGTGACTAGAGAACTTTAAAATTTTGGTACAAATAGAGCATAAAGGTATGGGGAGGAAATGGCAAGATATAAAGCTGGAGAAATAAGAAACTGATATTACTGAAAGCCAGACTAAGGCGTTTGATTTTTGCCCTATGAGAATCTATCAAAAGTATTAAGCAAAGGTGAGACATGGTTAAATTTGTAAGAGTGGTTACATTGGCTGAAGTGTGAAGAATAAATCGGAGGGAAATACTCACGAGTAAATTATTCTAATTACATGGGCAAGAGAATATGAAGTCTAGAAGTAAGGCAGTAACAGTAGGAATGGAGGGAAGAAGACAGGTTAAAGATATATTCTAAATGTTGGTGAATAATTAGATGTGGAAAGATGAATGAAAAAGAGTTTTCTAAGAATCCAACAGGCCTGTCTTGAGTGGTTAATATGATTAAATATTTTATTAATACTTACTGAATGTCTATAATATACAAAACACAAAACTACAAAGATAAATAAGATACAAACCCAACTCTCATGGAGTATATTGCCCATTAGAGAAAATTGACACATACACAGATAATTTCAGAAAAATATAGCATATGTTATGCAAAAAGTCTATACAGATGCCATGAGAAGTCTGAAGCAGGGCACATAGCCTGGCTCAAAATCTCCAGGAGGAAATTATTGCTGAGAGTATGTTGGAATTTTCTATATGGAGACATGTGGGAAGGAAAAGTACAACAAATCGAAGTCAGCACACTATTTACAGAGGATGTGTAATTTGCTAGTAGTAGACTATACAGAAGGAGTGAGAAATGACCAAAAAATATGATGCTTTAGAATCACATTAGGGCCAAATCATGAAGTATCCTGTAAATTATGATAAAGGAATCAACCTTTATTCTCTAGAAAATGGGGATCCATTAAAGGTTTTAAATATGGGTGTAAAATTGTCAGATTATTTTAGAATGATCAACCTGGCCACTAAATGCAAGAAGATGATTGACAAAAAGTGGAAAATGGAAAGGCAGAGGGGAAAAGGAAAGATGCTAGGATCATTCTCAGGTTGCATTATTAGATGCCAAGGTAGACGATGCAGTTTACTAAAACAAGTAGTAGATGATGAATTTAGATAGGGTCACATTTAGACTAAGGTACAGGAGGCATGCAACAAGTAGTCAGGAGTTCGAGACCAGCCTGGGCAACATGGTGAAACACCTTCTCTACTAAAGATACAAAAAATTAGCCCGGTAAGGTGGCACATGCCTGTAATCCCAGCTATTCGGGAGGCTGAGGCAGGACAATCGCTTGAACTCAGGAGGCGGAGGTTGCAGTGAGCCGAGATCACACCATTGCACTCCAGCCTGGGAAAGAGGGCGAGACTCTGTCTCAAAAAATAAATAAATAAAATAAAATAAAAATAAAGAGAAATATAAGTCCAGAGCCCAGGAGAAAGGCCTAAGCTGAAAATCCTATTTTAAATGTCAGTGACCATATAGGTTGCAATTGAAACCTTGGAAGATGATAATATGGCTCAAGAAAACCATGTAAAGAGAGAACAACATTGGGCCAAGGAGGGACTCATGAGAGGCATAAATGTTTAAGAGGCAGAAATAAGAGAAAAACCTGTTGAAGAAGATTGAAAAATAGTGGCTATAAAGACAAAAGAACAAAAACAAAAACTAGTATTATGGAAGCCCAGGAAATAGAATGTTTTAAAACAAAGATGGAGTAGAAATCAATTAGAAACAAAGCAGACAGATGCAATATGTTAAAAATAGAGAGCTAGCTATTGAATTCGTCAGCTTGGAGATTATTAGCCTCCTTAGTAAAAAGCCTTTAGTGGAGTGATGAGAAGAGAATCTAAATTGTAATGCATTGAGGATTACATCACAAATGAATAAATGAAGAAAGCAAATATGGAATACAGTTTCAAGAAGCAAGGCTTAAAAAGCAAAGACAGACCAGAGTGAAATTAGTAGAGAGAGAGCATAAAAAAATAGAATAATGAGTAACTAACTTATCCCAGAAGAGGAGCTGATTCTAAATATGACCAAAAACCAGAGTAAGGGAATGAACTTGATTTGAAGAAAGGATACATCTTTCACTGAGAATCGAGAAAAGAAGAAAAACTTGGGGGCAAGGAAAATAGAGTAGAGGAGGAACAAGAGACTGAGGAAAACTCATATCTGATAACTCTCTCTTAATGAAGTCATGCAACATCATCTGCTGATAGTTGGATACAGGACTTAACGAGACTAGGAAAAATTTGGTACAATCACTGAATGAAATGACAAGCAAAAATGATGTCCAAGAAGTTTCAAGAATCCAACTGAGACTGATGGTCACGAATTTTTAGAAGGATTTTCTCTTACAGTACGAAGATGCTCTGGGGCAAGACTAGAGAAACATATTGTGGGATCAATTTCAGATGGCATTTGTCCAGGAAGATTCAGTGACATAATATAATGCAATAAGTGGTGGTGTCAATCACTGAGAAAGGATATACATGTCCCTCAACCTTTTCTTTCTCCAAGGAGTTACTTTGGCATACTAGAAAAAACAACATATTGAAGTGTCAGAGACCAGGGTTCTATCCTAGCATGTACTAACTCTGAGACCTTGGATAAATCATTTCCCAGGCCTCAGTTTCTCCATACAATCATGATGGGTTTAGGCAACCTCTAAAACCCTTTTCAGCTCTGACATGCTATGACTCTGTGAAACATATGATAATTCCCAGAATCAGGATCAAGAAAGTCTCATAAACATGCAAGTGTGAACATACTGTACTGCCAGGCTTGGACGGTGCAATTTGGCCAAATCCTGTCATGTCTGCCTCCTTACCGATCCAGATCCTCTTTAGTCTCTTCAGTCTCAAAGCCCAAACATAAAGACATAGGTCACTACAAGAAACATTCAAAGTACCCAATGCATTTCCAACATACGACAATTACATGGCTCAAGTCTAAGCATGTTTGACAAATTCAGAAAGGTCCCAAAGCACATACCCTTTACTCAGGAGCAGAGGCCAAATGTCCCCTTTTACTTATGAATGCCAATGCATTTGTGCTGTTTCCAGGCCTCTAATCTTATTATTTCATAGATGCTAAATTTATCCTAAAAGCTAAAGTTAGAAAAGTAATATCCTTAACATTTAGGCTATGAGAAACAAAATGATTTTAGGTTTATGGCCTCCATGTAATTTATCAAGGCATTTCAAATTTAACTTGACTTGAAATTCTAAGCCAAGAGGATAAGGATTAGTTCTGAAGTCACATATCTCTTAAATCACATTAACCCTCTGATGGATTTGAAATACAAAATTTATCTTCCTCAAATGGTTGAAGGACTAGACATTTTCTTTCACTTCTGAAGTGCTAAGGTAAAATTCTGAATGCATGTCTACCACTACTAAAGCAAGTCTTTGTGATCTTGTCTGGATTTTAAAATGTATTTATCTTGCTTGAAGTATTTCCTGAATGAACTTGTTCAGTGTTCTTCTACATAGACTGGTCCTCTATAATCTCTCTCAACCAGAACCGACACCTCCCTCCAGCCAAGCCTCTATCTGGTCCACACAGTCATTCATTTATCTAATCAGTCAACATACATTATGAGAGCTTATGATGTGCTAGGTATTGGACTAGGCACTGAAAATATGTAAATAAATCACATATTGCCTTCAAGGAGTACACAGGCTAGTGGTAAATACAGGCATAGAAATATACCATTACATTAGAGAGAAGATTAACAATAGCCATATGCTAAAGAATCAAACCAACTTGGGTTTAAATACCGGGTGAGCTATTTTTAGCTGTCTGACCTTCGGCAAATTACTTAAATGCTTTAGTCTTAAGTTTTCTATATATTAAAAAATCACAATATTGGGGCTTACTTCAGAGCACTGTAGTAAGGATTAATGTTTTACATATAATAAGTGCTTAATAAATGGTAACTACTTAATTAAGTAGGTTTTCCCATAGAGCTAGGAAGGGTTAAATATTCCGGTTTGTGCAAAGACACAGAGATGTGTGGAAACATTTGGTATGTGTGGGGAGGAATTAATAACTAAGTTTTGGAAGAGTTAGAGAAACAGGAATCTGAAAATGTTGCTTTGCAATAAGGGGTCATTTGCTTTCCAGTATTTGGCAATAAGATCATATGAAATTGAAACACAAATGTTAATCAATCAAAACTTTAGAGAAGAGAAGATAATTTCTTCAAGCCAAGATGAAGTAACAGGGACCATATTTACCTGCCCACATGAAGCAATTTTAAAAAAACAGTCAAAGTATATGAAACAATGGTATTCAAAACACCAGAAACATCAAACAATGAAAGACCACGGAAGAGATGGAAAACAAATAAAGTGAGCCCCATAATAACCTAACTTGTTGTCTTGAGAGAATTTCCAGGTTGTAGAGCAAAAAAAAAAAAAAAAAAAAAAAAAAAAAAAAAAAAAAAAAAGAAAACCCAAACATAGGCAGAGCCTAGAAAACCCTTTGAGTTAAGGAAACAGAACTGAGAGCCCAGGGGAGTCCATAGCTGCTAGAGTTCCCATGATAGCCAAAGAAGAGAGAGCTATACAGAGAAAGAGTCCTGGAGATTAAAGAGAGTCCGCCTCAAGTATTCAGCAGAGCATGCATGTGAGGAAATTATCAAGGGCTAAGGGGATGAATTAGCCAGCTAGAGCTTGCGTAACAAATTACTGAAATACAGGCAACAGAAATTTATTTAAACAACAGAAATTTATTTCTCACATTTCTGGAAGCTAGAAGTGCAATATCAAGATCTGGCAGGGTTAGTTTCTGGGGATGTTCACTTCTTGGTGTGCAGACAGTAACTTTTTTGCGCTCTCACATGATGCTTTCTTAGTGAATGCAGAAAGAGAGAGAGGGGAAGAGAGAGAGAGAGAAAGAGAGAGAGAGAGAGGTGTTTTCCTCTTTTTATAAAGCCGCCAATTCTATCAGAATAGAACCCCACACACTTACACCTTCATTTAAACCTTATTAGGCACCTGTAAGTTCTACCTCCAAAAACAGTCACATTATGGCTTCAACATATGAATTTTGGAATGACACAATTCAGTCCATAGCAGGAGAGAACCATCTGATAGAATTAAAGGGAGCAGTGTCTCGCACTTACATAAGACTGGGAATAGTGAATGTTCCCACAAGCTAGACTGGAAAATTCATAATTTACAGGTCATTGGATAGAGTACACAGAAAGGTCTAGCCTCAGTAGTGACAAGCAATCAGCTCTACATGGAAAAATTCTCTGAGTCCACCAAAAAAATTTAAAAAGCAACATGTAAAGGGCCTACACTTTTCAAGTCACTTAACTATATTCCAAAACTAAGCTTAAGAAGATTTACAGAAATAGAAAGATATTCAGCAACTAACAAAGCGAAATTAACAATATCTGGCCTCTAGTCAAAGGTTACCAAGAATCGAAAGTAGAAAAAAAACTACACATAATGAGGATAATTAAATAATTGAAACCAAAACTCACCCAAATGTTAAAAAATAGAAGTCAATAATATTACAACAGTTATAACTGTGTTCTATGCATTCAGAAAGTTAAGTAGAAATGTGAGCAATTTTAAGGAGACTCAACCCCAACCTCTAAGGATAAAAGGATACAGTGTCTGAGATTAAAAATACACTGGATAAAATTAAGAGCAGAAAAAATATCAGTAAACTCAAGGACAGAATAATAGAAACTATCCAAATGAAACACATGGAGAAAAATGTATTTTTTCTCCGAATTATCAAGAACTTTAAAAAAGTTATACTTTATTTTTAGTTGACAAATAATAACTGCACATATTTATGGAGTACAATGTGATGTCTTGATACATGCATACATTGTGTAATGATCAAATCAAGATAATTAGCAAATCTATCACCTGACACATTTATTATTTTTTATGTTGAGAACATTCAAAATTCTCTCTTCTAGCTATTTGGAAATGTACAATACATTATTGTTAATTATAGTCACCCTACTGCAATAGAACACCAGAAATTATTCCTCCTATCTAACTTTATAACCTTTGACCAATGTCTCCCCATACCTCTTTCCTCCAGCCCTCTCCAGCATCTGGTAACCACTATTTTACTCTACTTCTATGATATCTACTTGAACAATGTATTCTAAAGCTCTTTCCTCCAGCCCTCCCCAGCATCAGGTAACCACTATTCTACTCTCTACTTCTATGATATCTATTTGAACAATGTATTTTAAAACAAAAAGACCATCAGTGAGTCTGGAAATACCCCAAGTAGCCAAATCAATGAGACTCCCAAAAAGAGAGGAGAGAAAGGAAAGAAAAAAATAATTTCTGGAGAGAGAAATGAGATGGCTGACTAGACGTAGCCAGGAAGCACTGCTCCCACCGAGGAAGACAGAAATTTTGAGTAAACCAACAGAATTTGAATAGCTCTTCAGAGAGAAAATGACAATAGTTGATGCAAAAGCCATACAGACACTGCGGCTTAAGAGGGAGAGAGCTGGGAGCTCTGTGTGGGGTACCCACATGCTGGGGCTACTTCCCAGCCCCAAATGGCTCCTGGGGAAAGGGTTAGTGAAGAGACTATGGGGCTCCCTACTCTCACTGTGGCCCTCTGGGATCCTAGCTGCAGGGAACTCCATGTCCCCCATGGACATTTGAGCTGGCAGAGGGATATTTTTGGAGAGTAGGCAGAGACAGGGCTTCAGCCATCATGGAACCAGAGACCTTTATGCACGGGGCGGCCATAGGCACCCATCCCCACAGGGCTCTACATCTCCTTCCAAAAAGCTCTAGACTCAGTTGAATGCTGGACCTGGAGAAAGTGGGGCCATCTTCCCTGTGGTACTGGGGCACATGTGTTCTACAGCCCCCCCCCAACCCCGCCACGAGCCCTTCCAAGAGCCGCTGCTTGGCTGCCCCACAGGAACATGTGCACGGCACAGTCTCTGATGCCTGGCCTTGGTTCCTTGCTCCACCTGAGTATGTTCCCAGTGGCCTGTTCTCAGACCTCCCAATACATCCAAAACCTGATGCCGAAGGTTAAGAGGATGGAGCCATGAGCAGGTACCCATGCCCCAGGGCTGCTGCATACAGCTTGAGAGTGTGGAGCCAAGATTTGTGGCTGGCACTTCAGTGAAGGAGGAGCCACACTCTCAGAACACTGAGAAAGGTGACACACGCAGTTTCACGCACTGGCACGGGAGCAGGGTGAGGCACCCTACACAGGGCCACTATGGAGAGTGTGGCCTATCTCCCTGTGGTGGCCTCCACTTAAGGGAGCCTGGTAGCCCAGAACACCTAATAAAAGAAATGTGAGTACAGTGTCAGTGACAAGAGGCAGCCCCCCGCAAGGCCCAGTAGTGGACCTGGTAAGAAGGGGGCATCGGTCTTCCTCATGCAGCGCAGAGCAGAGCTGCAAATGCCAGGAAGTATTAACACAAAGGAGACACGCAGCTGAGAGCGTATCTATGGGCCATTAATCCTAAGCGCCATCTACTGGATCATAGCGCAAACTACAACATCCAAAATAAATTGCAAGTACACCCTCTCTGTGAAAATAAGGGCAAGATTTCAGCCACAGATGAAGACTGTACAGAGTGTTGGCCCTGTGAAAACATCCAGAAACAAAGCCAACTGACTATATTCAAATTACACAACAGCTAAAGGAACACAAACCCTCCCAGATGAGAGTCAGCATAAGAATTCTGGTAATTCAAAACACCAGTGTCCCCTTACCTCCAAACAAGTTCACTAGCTCCCCAGCAATGGTTCTTAACCAGTCTGAAATGACTTAAATGACAGACACAGAATTCAGAATCTGGATGGCAAGGATGTTCACTGAGATTGAAGAGGAAATTGAAATCCAGTTCAAAGAATCTCAGGAACACCGTAAAACAATCCAAGAGCTGAAAGATGAAATAGCCATTTTAAGAAAGAACCAAACTTCAGGAGGCCGAGGCAGGAGAATCGCTTGATCCCAGGAGGCAGAGGTCGCAGTGAGCTGAAATCGTGCCACCGCACACTCCAGCCTGGGCAACAGAGCAAGACTCCATCTAAAAATGAAAAACAAAACACAACAAAAAAGAACCAAACGGAACTTCTATAGCTGAAAAACTCACCACAATAGTTTTATAATACAGTCAGAGGTATTAACAGCAGAATAGACCAAGCTGAGGAAAGAATCTTGGGGTTTAAGACCAGTTTTTCAAATCAACTCAGACAAAAATAAAGAAAAAAGAAATTTTACAAAATGAACAAAACCACCAAGAATTACGGGCTTATGTAAAGAGACCAAATCTATGACTCACTGAAATTCCTGAGAAAAGGAAAGAGAATAAGATACTTAGAAAATATATTTGAGGCTATAGTCCATGAAGGTTTTCCTAATCTTGTTAGAAAGGTTGACAAGCAAATCCAAGAAATACAGAGTGCCCTAGCTAGATACTATACAAGATGACAATCCCCAAGGCACATAGTCATCTGATTCACCAAGGCCAACACAAGAGAAAAGATCTTAAAGGTAGTCTGAGAGAAGGGTAAGGTCACAATAGAGGAACCCCATCAGACTACCAATGCAACTTTCAGCAGAAAACTTACTGGCCAGAACAAACTGGGGGCCTACTTTTAGCATTCTTAAAGAAAAGAAATTCCAGCCAAGAACCTCATATCCTGCCAAGCTATGCTTCGTAAGTGAAGGAGAAATAAGATCCTTCTCAGAGAAGCAAGTGCTGAGGGAATTCATTTCAACTAGACCAGACATACAAGCTGGTATTTAAGGGAATGCTAAACATGGAATCAAAAGAATGACACCTGCTCCCACAAAAACACCTAAGTACATAGGCCACAGACACTGTAAAGCAACTAGACATTCAAGTCTACATAACAAGCAGCTGACAATATGATGACAGTATCAAAATCTCGCATATCAATACTAACCATGTATACCCCCACTTAAAAGATATAGAGTGGCAAGCTGGATAAAAACATGAACCAACCATATGCTGTTTAAAGAGACCCATCCGACATGTAACAACACTCATGGGCTCAAAGTAAAGGGATGGAGAAAGATCTACAATACAAATAGAAAAGAAAAAAAGCAGGAGTCACTAATATTTTTATATTAGACAAAGCAGACATTAAACCAATAACAATTAAGAAGAACAAAGAAAAACATTACATAATGATAAAGGGTACAATCAACAAGAAGACTTAACTATTCTAAATATATATGCACCCAACATTGAAGCACCTGGATTGATAAAACAAGTTCTTTTTGGCCTACGCAATACTTAGCCACATAATAATAATAAGTGACTTCAACACCACTGACCATGTTAGACAGATCATCGAGGTAAAAAACCAACAAGCTCTTGACTTAAACTTGACACTTGACTAATAGGACTGAATAGTCTTCTATAGAATATTCCATCCAACAACCACAGAATATACATGCTTCTCATCTGTACAAGGAGCACATTCTAAGATTGATCACATGTTTAGTGATAAAGCAAGTCTCAATAAATACAAAACAATTGAAATCATATCAAGCACACTCTTGGACCAAATAGAAATCAATATCAAGACAATGTCTCAAAACTACACAATCACATGTAAATTAAACAACTTGTTCCTGATTAACTCCTGAATGAACATTGAAATTAAGGCATAAATTTAAAAATTCTATGAAATTAATGAAAACAGGGACAAAACTTACCAAAATCTCTGGAATTCGGCCAACGCAGTTTTAAGAGGAAAGTTTACAGTGCTAAATATTTTCATCAAAAAGTTAGAAAGATCTCAAATAATCAATCTAAATTTGCATGTAAAAGAACTAGAAAAAAAGAACAAACCAGCCCAAACGCTAGCATAAAAAACAAACAGAAATTAGGTAAGAACTGAATAAAATTGAAATGCAAAAGTTCATACGAAAGATCAATGAAAACCAAAGTTAGTTCTTCAAAAAAAAGCAAGATTGATAAACAGAAAGCCAGATTAACAAAGAAAAAGAGGAAGATCCAAATAAATACAATCAGAAATGATAAAGAGGACATTACAACTGATTCCAATGAAATACAAAATATCCTCAGAAACCACTATGAACAACTCTATGCACACAAATTAGAAAATCTAGAGGAAATAAATAAATTTCTGAAAACACTCAACCTCCCACGACTGAATCAGGAAGAGATTGAAATCCAGAGTAGACAAATGTTGAGTTCTGAAATAGAATTAGTAATTTAAGAAAACCTACAAACAAAATGAACCAAAAAACCCACAAGCAACAACAACAACAACAACAACAACCCTGGAGCAGATACAGTCACTGCTGAATTCTACCAGACATACAAAGAAGAACTGGTACCAATTATACAGAAACTCTTACAAGAAAATTGAGGAGGAGAGGTTCCTTCCTAACTCATTTTATGCAGTCAGAATCAGCCTGATACCAAAATCTGTCAGAGACACAGCA
The DNA here is from genome assembly GCF_000951045.1 of Mandrillus leucophaeus. NCBI lineage: Eukaryota > Metazoa > Chordata > Mammalia > Primates > Cercopithecidae > Mandrillus > Mandrillus leucophaeus. Next base: position 2,128,650 of record NW_012104876.1, on the reverse strand, counting down.
AAAAACAAAACAAAACAAGCAAACAAACAAAAAAATCAGGCCAGTATTCCTGATGAACATACATGCAAAACTACTCCACGAAATACTAGCAAACCATGTCCAGCAGTACATCAAATAGTTAATTCACCATGATCAATTAAGCCGATTAAGCTTTATACCTGGGATGCGAGGTTGGCTCAGCATATGCACATCAGTAAGTGTGACTCACTACATAAACAAAATCAAAAGCACAAACCATGAGATTGTCACAATATATGCAGAAAAACCTTACCATAAAATCCAACATCCCTTCATTATAAAAACTCTCAACAGACTAGGCACTGAAGAAATATATCTCAAAATAATAAGAGTAATCTATGACAAACCCAAAGCCAATATCATACTGAATGGGCAAAAGCTGGAACAATTCTCCTTGAAAACTAGAACAAGACAAAAGATGCCCACTCTTACTACTCCTATTCAACGTAGGACTGGAAGACCTAGCCAGAGCAATCAGACAAGAGAAAGAAATGAAAAGCAACCAAATTGGAAAAGAAGTCAAACTCTCTCTCTTGACAGGCTATATGATTTTATACCCAGAAAACTCTAAAAACTGCCAAAAGGCTCCTACAACTGATAAATGACTGGAGTAAACTTTAGGATACAAAATCTGTGTACACCAATAATGTCCAGTCTCAGAGTCATATTAAGAACACAATCCCATGTACAATAACAACAAAGAAAATGAAATATCTAGGAATAAAGCTAACCAAGGAGGTGAACAATCTCTGCAAGGAGAACTATGAAACACTGCTGAAAAACAATCAGAAACAATACTAATAAATGGAAAATCATTCCATGCTCATGAATTGGAAGAATTAATATCATTAAAATGGTCCTACTGCCCAAAGCAATATACAGATTCAATGCAATTCCTATCACACTACCAATGTCATCTTTCATAGAATTAAAAAGCCTATTCTAAAATTCATATGAACCAAAAAAAGCCTGAAGAGTCCAAGGTATCCTAAGCAAAAAGAAAACCAGAGGCATCACACTACCCAACTTCAAACTGTACTAGAAACCAAAATAGCATGGTACTGGTACAAAAACAGAAACACAGACCAATGGAACAGAATAGAAGACTCAGAAATAAAGCCACACATCTACAACCAGCTAATATTCAACAGAGCTGACCCAAATATCCAATGGGGAAATAATTCCCTATTCATAAAAAGTGCTGGGATAAACGGCTTGCCATATGCAGAAGATTGAAACTGGACACCTTACCTTTCACCATATACAAAAATAAACTCAAAGTGATGTAAGTATTTAAATGCAAGACCTCAATGCAGCTGTACATTTTCTTTATTTAAAGAAATAAAGAATTTTTTTCTTTTTCTTGGCAAAAAATTTTTGGCTAAGTCCTCAAAAACAATTGCAGCATAACCAAAAATTTACAAGTAGAACTTAGTAAAACTAAAGAACTTTGCACAACAACATAAATAATCAACAGGGAAAACAGACAACCTACAGAATGGGAAAAAAAATACTCATAAACTATGCATCTGACAACGGCCTAATGTCCAGAACCAAAAAAGAACTTACACAAACTGACAAACAAAAAATAAATAACCCCGTTAATAAATGGGCAAAGGAAATCAACAGGCACTTTTCAAAAGAAGATACACAAATGGCCAACAAACACAGGAAAAACTTCTCATCATCACTAATAAATAGGGAATTGCAAATCAAAACCACAATAAGATACCATCTCACAGCAGTGAGAATGGCTATTACTAAAAAGTCAAAAAATATCAGATGCTGGTAGGGCTTCAGAGAAAAGAAAATACTTATACATTGTTGATGGTAATGTAAATTAATTCAGCTACTGTAGAAAGCAGTTTGGAGGCCGGGCGCGGTGGCTCAAGCCTGTAATCCCAGCACTTTGGGAGGCCAAGACGGAGGGATCACGAGGTCAGGAGATCGAGACCATCCTGGCTAACACGGTGAAACCCCGTCTCTACTAAAAAAAAATACAAAAAACTAGCCGGGCGAGGTGGCGGGCGCCTGTAGTCCCAGCTACTCGGGAGGCTGAGGCAGGAGAATGGCGTAAACCCGGGAGGCGGAGCTTGCAGTGAGCTGAGATCCGGTCACTGCACTCCAGCCTGGGCAACAGAGTGAGACTCCGTCTCAAAAAAAAAAAAAAAAAAAAAAAAGAAAGCAGTTTGGAAATTTCTCAAATAACTTAAAACAGAGCTACCATTCCATCTGGAAATCACATTACTGTGTATACACCCAAAGAAAAATAGATCATTCTCCCCAAAACAGACGCACTTGCATGTTCGTCACCATGCTTTTCACAATAGCAAATACATGGAAACAACCTAGCTACCCATTAAGGGTGGATTAAATAAAGAAAATGTACAGATACACAATGCAATACTACGAAGCCATAAAAAAGAATGAAATCATATCAGGTGTTCACCTAAACGAGAGTCTTAAAGTTATACACGTGGGCGATTTTACTAATAACCTGCAGCAACGTGGATGCAGCTGAAGGCCATAAACCTAAGCAAATTAACATAGGAGCAGAAATTAAATGCTGTGTAATTCTCACTTTTAAATGGTAGTTCAACATTGTGCACACATGGACTTGGACATGTGAAAAATTAACACTGCGGACAAGAGGGTGGAGGGAGAGAGGAGGACATGGGTTGAAAACTACATATTGCCTACTATCTTCACTACCTGGGTGACAGGATTCATGTTCCAAACTTCAGCATCATGCAATATACTCATGTAACAAACCCGCACATGTATCCCCTGTATCTAAAATAAAAGTTGATTTTTTTAAAAAAAAGAAATAATTTCAAAAAAAAAAAATGGCCGAAAGTATTCTAAATGGGATGAAAACTGTAAAACCACAGAATCAAGTGTAGTACAGCAGGCCCTGCACCAGGTTACTTAAGGGTATATGTCTGCTACTTGAACCCTGGAAGCCAGGGAGTGAGCCAAAGCCATGATGCTCTGCTGAAGAGCAGGTGTCCTGAGAACTCATACATTCCGCAGAGGATCTGAGAACCTACCAAGAAAAAAAAGTCTCAGTGTTCAAACACTTTAGGAAAAGAGCCAGAAAATTAGCTTAAAAGCAGTTTAGAAATGGGAGACAGCACACATCTCTAGAGCTGTCCTGCCTCTACACAGGAGTACCCTGTATGTAAATCCTAATAAACTCATCTACTCAACAAGCTGGACTTTTCTGAGTCATTCTTTGGTCTCTCAGTTCCTTTCCAAATTTTTTTGCGGGGGAGGGAGGTTACAGTCTCACATTTTTCTTGTAACAATTGGCATCACGGACAGGATATGAGAGACCAAATGATGAATCAAGAAGGGGTCTCTGCTGAGGGAATCCCAGGGTGGTTGGCAATATGCATGTGTGGTGGAGTTGCCCAACTGCTCAACCTTTTGGGGCCACCATGTGAATACAGGGACATTCAGAAAACGCTAGTGGGGATTGAGGAAATATTGCAAAAAGTTAAAATATTAAAGTGTGATAAGAGAGTCAATACCTTGTTGTTGCAATAAGGCCAGCCACTAAGAAATTATTAGAGCAGGAAAGGAAGAAAGGGTAGTAATTCCTGCAGAAGTTCAAAGGCATCCCAGGTTTTCTAGGACTCCAGCTTGTTAACTATTCTGGCCCTTTCCTCTGTACATTTTTAAATGGATGGGCAAATTACAGCAAAAGAAAAAAATCAGAGCTCAAATGGTTAACCTGCAACTATAGTTAAGTCGATTTTTCTAAAGCTTTCTATCTAATTCTCTCTTTAATCCATTTTCTATCTGCTTTGAATCTGCTGTTATTAAGCTACTATGTGGAGATAAAACTCACTGTTCATGGTACTTCCGACTCAAGGCCACTGGAGATTTTGTTTTTCTTATACAGTTCAGCCAGTTCTAGGTCAAATGTAAACATTAAAAACTCAGTTGAAACTGTGGGGAAAGAAAGGATAAAAGAGGTTTTTTAGAATAAAGCTGCTATGGAAACTGTTTCACCTAAAATGTTGGACCATAGCCTTCATTGGATTACCTATAAGGCAAGCAAATTTTAATCATGTGACGAGGTCCCAATTTTGTCAGAAGTAATTTGGGTCCAGCTGTCGTTTGTAAAATCATGAGTTTGTGATGCTGTCTCGTGGCTAGAGTTCTGAGGGAAAAGCTATTGAATCTTTGTGTGTGTGTGTATACATGTTTAAATGTGTTTATCCATATGCACATGTATTATATTAGATGTTGTGTTTAGCATAATAACAAATTGGCTTACAAGTGAATGAGCACTCCTAAAATAAAGAAATCAAAATGCCTTTCAAGTTCATGTGGATTTAGTGATCTTTAATAAATAAACTGGCTTTAAAATTATTGGTAAAATAAAAACAAAAATGTCTTCAGAATTGTCAGCCCACATTTTTGTCTGGGTTTACTAATTAGATACGTTTTATATTTGCCTTTGCTAGATATTTTAAGGTATCAGGGTTTGACATGAAGTTTATAACACCATAAACCCAGACAAAAATGATCTTTTCATTTGTGTGATTTTTTGATAAGCAAGACTAATCTTTGATTAGTCTTTGCCTCGAAAGATCTTTGTTTGTGTGATTTTTTGATAAGCAAGACCAATTTGATATTGCTGGTTTAATTAAAACAGCTAAATTTTCTGAGTTATTGGTAAAAATGCCCATGTGTGTAACTTTAAGGCTCTTGTTTAGGTGAACACCTGATATTTGCAGGCTAAGAAAATGGTTAACAGGGAGATAACCTGGAATGATCACTAGCTTTGTCTAATGTCTTGGTTCTCACGAGTAATCTAGATTAACTGCTCAAAATAAATTGAGTAAATGTAAATGAAATAAATCCTTGTAAGTGGACCTTTTGTGTAGTTTAAAATCTTAAAGTTATTTTAGGTACTTGCTGAATGTGTGGGTCGTTTCCAATTGAAAAGGGTTATAATACAGTTCATTGGTCACACTTCTGAGTCTGTTAATGGGAAATAACATCTACGACAATAGGGGAAGCATTGGTTGGCCTCAGTGAGTTAGATATAAACAAGATCCAAGTCCAGAAAGTAATCAAGGATTGAAAAGAGAATGGGGAAAATGGGTGTTTATACACTTGCCCCAGCTGAGGCAAGTAATGAACACAAAACAATACCACCTGCCAAGGGGATACTCTTAAATCACCCAAACAATGCAGAAATTACATAATTTACAAGCATTCAGGCTGACCAAGACCCCCATAACAGCCCTGTGTTGCCTGTGAAGAAGCCAGATGGCATCTGGACAATGATAGTAGACTACTGTGAGCGAAACAAAGTGACGATCTCTGTACATGCAATTGTACCCAATATCGTTCAACTGCTAGGGAAAGTGGTCCTTAAGCTAGGAAGTGTCCATGCTGTGATTGACTTGGTTAACACCTTTTTCAGTATTCCTTTATCAGGAGATTAACGTGACCAGTTTGCCTTCGCTTAGGAGGGCCAACAATGAAGTTTCCAGGTGCTACCACAAGGGTACCTGCACAGCTCCACCATCCATCACAGTATGGCTGAGCAAGACCTGTCTAAACTCTCTTTGCCTGCCTTGGTCTCCTTGTTTCACTATATTAATGATAACATGCTAACCTCAGAGTCTCTTACAGATAGGAAGACTGCCCAACAAACTGTCTGGGATGGCCTAAAGGACAGGGGATGGGAAGTCAAACCCAAAAATGATACAGGGGCCCAGTGTAGCCATCAAATTCCCAAGAGTTATGTGGTTGCATAGACATGAAACATGCCCAGAAATGTCATTGATAAGATAGCACAGCAGCCTGTTTCCCAGACCATAAACTAATTTCAGGTTTTCCTCGGTTTACTGGGCTACTGGTGAATATTTAATCCTCCTTTGGCACAAACTGTCCACCCATTATATACCCTAACGAAGCAAGGTAAAAAAATTGAGACCAGACACACATATAGACAACAAACATTTAACAAAACAAAAATGTTGATGAAACAAGCTCAAGCACTAGGGGTCCCACTGCCAAGCATCCTTTTGTGTTAGAAGTCACTAGAGATGTCATGGGGATAAATTGAAGTTGGTGACAAAAGTAACCAATGGAAGTGATACCTGTAGGGTTTTGGTCTCAATTATGAAAGGGGGTAGAATCCCACTATACAGTCCTAGAGCGACAGCTATTGACCACATATAGGGAATTGCAACAAGTGGAACCCATTGCTAAAAAAGCAGTACATTACAGTAAAAACTGCCAACCCCAAAAAAGGATAAGTGGAAGGCCTCCTAGCCTAGCCCACCTCTGGGGTGGCACAATCACACACCCAACAGAAATGGCACCTCTATCTACAACTGAAGAGTGTCCTGTCTGCCAGTTCTTTAAGTCAGACACTACAAGATGTGCTCAGACTCATCCACTTTGAACAAATGGAGGAGACCAACATGGCAGTGGAGCCAGCAACCAGGCCAACCACCATATGAGGGGAACCTGCTGATACACTGATGAGTCTAGCAAAGGTATGCAACACTAGGCACTAGAACAAAATATAGACTGGAGAGTCCACTTACCATAAAACCCAACAGGGGCAGGACTCTTAGAAAAAAAAAAGAATAACCTATTTTTAAAAAAATTATGTGCACTGTCCCAGGATGGCTCTTTTACGTCTTGGATTAAGAATCTCCTTGAAGCCATGCAAACTTTAAATATTTCACCCATTCCCACACATGGCATTACTCCATATGAATGGTTGGCAAGGCCTGTCAAACAGGCTCCTGGAGCAGATGGCCAGATTGTGGTTCTGAGAATACCAGCGGTTCTACCAAGCAGCAATGTCTCTGTGGACCTAAAGTTGACCTGGAACGTATCCCCGTACCAGATCAATTGTGTGGCACCATAGGGCGCCATGAAGACTGTCAGAGGAGAGGTGGTCCCGGCTGTGCTCCTTGATGGAGGTCCAAAATCCTTACGATATCAACACATGGCAGCACCAATACCTGCTAGAGTGATCATAGTGTGGATTGCATCAACAAGGCTGAAAACTTACTAATTGGTTATTGTGCCTGCTCCTAGGGAGGAAAGCCATGTCTTGTGCTATAAGTCAGGCCTGGAGCCAGGGATGGCCTCCATAATAGGGCCAATGAGAAAAAATACAATGGTAATAATATTAAAAGAAGTGACTATATCCACAAGGGTCCCTAATAAACACCTGTGTTTATGCCCATAGGCTGTTCTTACTACCCCTGGCAGCTAGTAATGTTTTGTGGACTGGGATGAGACTATAGCAGCAATCAGCAACAAGTCCAATTGTCAGGTATATGGATATCTCCTCCTATCAAATAATAATTGTATGCTTTGGAATATTCTGCTTTTCTTCTGACAGAACTGGAGTGACTAGTTCAACCGCACTGATAGTGCACCCCAGTTTACTAAGGACTGCATCTACCAAGAGGCCCAACTAACAACTCAACAGAGATCCAACAATGTTTGCCCTTATAGGCACTGCTTGTTGGACCTATATCCCTGATAAAGAAAATAATTTCACAAATGCTTTAAATCATTTTTAAACTCAGATTTGTGATATAAGTCAATTACGTTTCTTTGACTCATTCTCAAACTGGTTACAGATATTACCTACTCATTGGAGTTATGTTTTGCTAATAGGAATCATAATTTTAGTTAGCTTCTGCTTTTTATGCTATGGTGCCTACTGTAGATGTGGTGTGTATGCACAAGTCACAGATATAGTGTATAATCCCATATAGTTCTTTCCCTTGTAGTCTTCTCAGGAACTCTTGTGCAAGACTGGTGGAAAGAATGTAAGAGCTGGGGGATGGGGTGGATTGTAGTGTGACAGGTGCCCCATCATGTCACTTAAGGGTATATGTCTGCTGCTTGAACCCCAAAGGCCGGGTGGTAAACCAAAGTCATGGTGCCTAGCTGAGGTGCATGTGTCCCTGAGAACCAAAACATCCCAAAAAGTATCTGAAAACCTCCCAAGAAAAACAATCCCGGCACTCAAACACAGTAGGCAAAGAGCCAGAAAATTAGCTTAAAAGCAGTTTAGAGATAGGAGGCAGTGCTGATCTCTAGAGCTGTCCTGCTGCCACTCAGGAGTTCTCTGTATGTAAGTCCTAATAAACTCATCTGTTCATCAAGCTGGACTTGTGTGAGTCATTCTTTTGTCCCTTGGGTCCTTCCCATTTTGGGGGAAGATGTTACATTCCAAAGTATTTCTTGTGACAATAAGAAGCTTAATGAACCTGATACACTTAAAAATAAAGAAAATTATATGGAGGCAAATAAAAATCAAATTGCTCAAAACCCATGATAAAAAACAGATCTTCAAAGAAGCCAGAAAAAAAAGAGATACCCTAATATAGAAGAATATGCAAACAACAAAAAATTCAAGTAAGGAGACAGTGGGACACAGCTTTAAATAGTCAAAGAAAAAAACACCTGATAAACTAAACTTTTATATCCAGAAAATTTTTATTTAAAAAAAATGAAGACGAGAGAGCGCACTTTTAGGTTGCCTGTGTAAGGACCTCCAAAATTCTGCTCCTCCATAAAATCAGTAATAGCGCTGGCAAAAGCCATCAAGGGACAATGTTTTCAGAGCTCTGAAAATAACAAAGGCTTGAAATAATTCTATAAGCATTTATTAAAGAAAAAATCCAGCTAAACCTCAGTAAGAACAGCCAGCTTTGTATGTTTAACTTGCTTCAATCCCATCCCTCTCTCCTTAGCTCCACAGTAGCCTTGAAAATCAACAACCTCACGAATATGTTTAGCTGTGAAAACCAGCGTCCTAGCAGGCCCTGGAGGGGACAAAACCAGTTTGGTGCTCCCCAAAAGCCCCACCCAAGAGAAATATCACTAACTGACCTGCCTGGAAGTTGGCTGAAAAGCACCATTCTAGGACTTTTTTTTTTTAATTTGACTTCACTCAGAATTCTTTCTATATGAAAAGTTCTATTCCCAAGGCATTTGTCAAAAATAATTGACAAGAAATACTTTAAAATCAAAATTATAAACGTGTTCAAAGAAATAAAGGAAGTCATATCTAAACAATTAAGAAAGAAAATGAGATTGGTACTTCACTGAGTTGACAATATCAATAAAGAGATAAAAAATATTATTATTAAAAACCCCAAATACAAATTTTGGAGTTGAAAAGTAAAATACTTGCAATGAAAAATTCACTAGAAGATTTCAACCACAAATTAGAATAGGCAGGAGAAGGAATCAGTGACTTTGAAGACAGGCCAATTGAGATTATCCAGTCAGAGGAACATAAAACATAATAAAAATAGGCAGAGCATCAGAGACCTGTAAGACACTATCAAGTATACCAACATATTCATAATGGGAATTCCATAAGAAGAGGAGAAGGAAATAAAAGAGCAAAAGAACATTTGAATAAATAATGGCTAAACACTTCTTAAATTTGATGAAAAATCTTAACCTACACATCCAAGAATGTAACAAACTCCAAATATAAACTCAACAAGACACATCATAGCCATCCTTGTAAAAGACAGAGTTTTGAAAGTAGCAAGAGACAAATTATTGAATGTGTATAAGGGATCTTTAATAAAATTAAGCAACTAATTTCTCATCAGAAACCACAAAGGCCAGAAAGCAGTGTGATGATATATTCAAAGTTCTGAAAGAGAATGATTGTCAACCAAGACTTTCACATCCAGCAAAAATATTCTTCACTGAACAGTAATTTGAATCCATATTAAGAAATAAAGAATTCTACATAGATACTTACAAACAATAGTAAAAATATTTTTTATTTTAACTATTTTCCTTCTATCTGCATAAAGCAGTAAATATAAATCTGTAATATAAAGCAGTAAATATAAATCTGGGTTCGTGGGTGGCTGTTGGTTGGAACTTGAGTGCCTGCAAACCTCACCATAGAGGGCTAAAGCATTCTGTGTCTCCAAGTAGATTTGAAAGGCAGTCTAGACTATCAGGACTGAACTCTTAGGCTAGTCCTAGTACTGAACTAGGCCTAGAGACAATGTACATTGGGGGAATGTGACATACTGTAACACCAGCTGGGGCAGCCAAGGGAGTGCTAGCATTATCCCTCCTCTAACCCCAGACTGCACAGCCCAAGACTCCAAAAGATAATCCATTTCTCCACTTGAGGAGAAGAGAGGAAAGAGTGTGGAGGAATTTGTCTTACATCTTTGATACCATCTGAGCCTCAGCAGGATAAGGCACCAGACAGAGTCGTGAGGCTCCTGTTACAGGCCTTAGCTCCCAGGTGACATTTCTAGACACACTGTGGACCAGAAGGGAACCCTCTGCCTTGAAGGAAAGGACCCAGTCCTGGCAGTATTCCTCACCTGCTAACTGAAGAGTCCTTGGGCCCTGAATCACAAGCAGCTATACTCAGGTACTATGTTGAGGGCCTTGGATAAGGCTCTGATGATTGTTGGCTACAGGTGAGTTTCAGCACCTTATCAACTGTGGTGGCCATGGGGCAAAATTTCATTTGCTTGAGAAAAGTAGAAAGAAAACTTAAGGGGATGTTGCCTTGCACCTTAGTTACCAGCACAGCCACAGGGAGACAAAGCACCAAGTGGGCTCTTGGGGTCCCCAGTTTCAGGACTTGACTCTTCGATTCCAGGACTTGACTCTTCAACAGAATTTCTGGACCTGTCCTGGGCCAGAGGGGAGCCATTTCCCTGAAGAGTGAGTCCCAGACCCAACAGCATTCACCAGTTTGGCTTAAGAGCCCTTGACCCTGAAGGAAATAATACCAAGCATCTTCTCTGACCACAATGGAATAAAACTAGAAATTAATAACAAGAGGAATTTTGGAAACTGTACAAATGCATGGAATTAAACAATATGCCCCTGAATCACCAGTGAGTCAATGAAGAAATTAAGAGGAAAATTGAGACATTTCTTGAAACAATTGATAATAAAAACACAACACGCCGGCCGGGCATGATGGTGCACACCTGTAATCCCAGCTACTTGGGTAGCTGACGCAGGAGAATTGTTTGAACCCAGGAAGTGGAGGTTTCAGTGACCTGAGATCGTGCCATTGCACTCTAGCCTGGGCAACAAGAGCAAAACTCTGTCAAAAAAAAAAAAAAAAGGAAAACCTATGAGATACATCAAAAAAGAGGAAAAGCTTCAAATGAAAAATCTAATGATGCATCTTAAAGAACTAGAAAAGCAAGAGGAAACCAAACCCCACATTAGTAGAAGAAAAGAAGTAATAAAGATCAGAGCTGAAATACATGAAATTTAAATGAAAATAATAATGTGAAAGATCAATGAAACAAAAAGTTGATTTTTGGAAAGTTTAACAAAATAGACAAACCTTTAGCCAGGCTTCTAAGAAAAAATAAAGAAGATACAAATACATAAAAATCAGAAACAAAACAGAAGACATTAAAACTGATATTGCAAAAATTCAGAGGAACACTGGTGGCTACTATGAGCAACTTCATGCCAATAAAGTGAAAAATCTAGAAGAGATGGACAAATTACTAGATTTATCCAACCTACCAAGATTGAACCAGGAAGAAATCCAAAACTCTATAGAAAAAAATCAAATAATCTGATCAAAAAATGGGCAAAAAAATTGAATAGACATTTCTTGAAAGCAGTCATACAAATGCCAAACAGGCATATGAAAAGGTGCTCAACATCATTGATCATCAGAGAAATGCAAATCAAAATTACAATGAAGTATCATCTCACCCCAGTTAAAATGGCTTTTAACATTCAAAGATGAGCAATAACAAATGCTGGCAAGGATATGGAAAAATGGGATCCCTTGTACGCTGGTGGTAGAAATGTACATTAGTACAATCGCTATGGAGAACAGTTTGGAGGTTTCTTCAAAATCCAAAAATTGAGTTACCATATGATCCAGCAATCCCACTGCTGGGCATAGACCAAAAAGAAAGGGAATTAATATATCAAAGAGATAACTGTACTTCCATGTTTATTGCAGTACTGTTTACAATAGTTAATATTTAGATGCAACCTAAGTGTCCATCAACAGATGAATGGATAAAGAAAATGTGGTACATGTACACAATGGAGTACTATTCAGCCATTAAAAAAGAATGAGATCCTGTTATTTGCAACAGCATAGGTAGAACTGGAGATATTATGTTAAGTGAAATAAGTCAGGCACCAAAAGACAAACATCATGTCTTCTTACTTATTTGTGGGATCTAAAATTCAAAACAATTGAACTCATGGACATAGAGTAGAAGAATGGTTACTAGAGACTGGGAAGGGTAGTTGGAAGGTGGAAGGGGGAGGTGCCAATGGTTAACGGGTATGGGAAACATAGAAAGAATGAATAAGACTTACTATTTGATAGCACAACAGGGTGACTATAGTCAATAATAACTTAATTGTATATTTTAAAATAACTAAAAGAGTGCAATTAGATTGTTTGTAACTCAAAGGAATAAATGCTTGAGGGGATAGACACCCCTTTCTCCATGATATACTTATTTTACATTGCATGCTTATATCAAAACATCTCATGTACCCCATAGATGTATATACCTACTATGTACCCACAAAAATCAAAAATAGAATAAAATAAAACAAAAATAATGACAGAAAACTTTCCACATATGGAGAGAGAAACAAAATATTAACCAAACTAAAGGGAGGAGTAGACAGTAATACAACAATATTAGAGGTCTTAAATATCCCGACTTCAACAATGAACAGATCATGCAGACAGAAAATCAATAAGGAGACAGCAGACTTGAACAACACAATAAACAAAATGAACCTAATGTTCATATACAGAACTTTCCATCCAGTAACAGCAGGATGCATATTCTTCTCGAGTACACATGGAGCATTCTTCAGAACAGATTATATGTTAGGCCACAAAACACGTGTTAGCATATTTAAGAAGACTGAATCATATCAAGCGTCTCTCTTGACCTCAATACTATAAAATTGGAAATCAATAAAGGTAAGTAAAAAAAAAAAACTCACAAATAGGTGAAAAGTAAGTCTGAACAAACAATGTGTGAAAGAAGAAATCAAAAGGGAAATAATAAATATTGAGACAAGGGAAAATGAAAACACAATATAACAAAATTTATAGAATTCAGTAAAAGTTCTAAAAAGGAAATTTATAGTGATAAATGTCAACATTTAGAAAAACAAAACAACCTCACTTTACACCTAAAGGAAATAGAAAAAGAAGAACAAACTAAGCACAAAGTTAGCTGAAGGAATAAAAGTATACTGAAAAGTATAACATATTCATATAGAAATTGAAGAATAAACAAATAAACTGAAAGAGATCCCGTGTTCATGGATTGAAAGTCTTAATATTGTTAAAATGTCTATACTACACAAATAACCTACAGATTCAATGCAATCTTTATGAAAATACCAATGACATTTTTCTCAGAAATAAAGACTTAAAATTCGTATGAAACCACAAAAGATTCTGACTAGCCAAATATTTTTTTCTCATAATTTTATTTTTTATTGATACATAATAGATGTACATATTTTCAGGGCACATGTAATAATTTATACATAGGATATGAATAACCAGCCAGATAAAGAAATGCATAGAGCAAGGCCTGGAAGGGTCTGGAGCTTCTATCCCTGCGGAGTTGGTGTGTGCCACCCTCCCAGCACATAAATGAATTGTTGTTCACCTTCCTTTAAGCATCTACATATTCATCTCTGCAAAGCATTTATGAGCAAGAATAACAAAGTTGGAGGCATTGTATTTCCTGATTTCAAATCGTATTACAAAACGATAGCAATCAACACAGTATGGTACAGGCAAAAAACAAAAAAATCAAAACCAACCAACCAACCAAAAAACAAACACATTAACAAATGAAACAGAATTGACAGTACAAAAGTAAACCCACAAATATAAGGCCAACTAATGGTCTCCTTAATAAATGGTTTCAGTATACAGGATATGCAAATGCTGAAAATGAAATGGACCCTTATCTTATACCAGACACAAAAAATCAACTCAAAATGGATTAAACACTTAAAACAAAGGCCCTGAGGTCATAAAACTCTCAGGAAAAAAATAAATAACAGGGGAAAAACTCCATGTCATTGGTCTTGGCAATAACTTTTTGGATATGACAACAAAAACACAAGCAGCAAAAGCAAAAATAAAGAAGTAGGATTGCTTCAAACTAAAAAGATTCTTTACAGCAAAGGAATCAACAGAATGAAGAGACGATTACAGAATGGGAGGAAATATTTGCAAACCAAATGCCTGATAAGAGCTTGATATTCAAAATCTACAAGAAACTCAAACAAATCAACAGTAAGAAAGTAAATAACCCAACTGAAAAATGGCCAAATACCTTAATAGACATTCTTCAAAAGAAGATATAAAAATGGCCAGCAGGTATATGAAAAAATGCTCTAACATCACTAATTGTCAAGGAAATTCAGATTAAAACCTAAATCAGATAGCATCTCACACCTGTTAAGATGGCTGCTATCAAAAAGACAAAACATAAGTTTTGGAGAAGATGGGGAGAAAAGGGAACCTTTGCATATTGTTAGTGAGAAAGTAAATTAGTACAGCCATTATGGAACGTAGTATGAAGAGTCTTCAAAAAATTAAAAACAGAACTACCATATGATCCAGCAATCTTACTTCAGAGTATATATACAAAAGAAATGAACATTTTTTCTTATTTAAAATAAGAAATAAGTATTTAAAATAAGTGTATTTAAAATAAGTCTCTAGTAGCAAAAGAGTGAAAAATAATGGAGTCGAAAATGAAAGGAAATATCGTAGAATCTCAGCTCACTTTTGTAGCCCAGGGCTCAGCAATCAAATTTTCAAGAATCATAGACCCAGCCAGGCACAGTGGCTCATGCTTGTAATCCCAGCACTTTGAGGGGCCAAGGCGGGTCGATCACTTGAGTTTAGGAGTTTGAGACCAGCCTGGCCAACATGGTGAAACCCTGTCTCTACTAAAAATACAAAAATTAGCTAGAGATGCTGGCGCACGCCTGTAATCCCAGCTACTCGGGAGACTGAGGCACAAGAATTGCCTGAACCCAAGAGGCCGAGGTTGCAGTGAGCCAAGACTGAGCCACTGCACTCCAGCCTGGGTGACAGAGCAAGAGAAGAAAGAAAGGAAGGAAGGAAGGAAGGAAGGAAGGAAGGAAGGAAGGAAGGAAGGAAGGAAGGAAGGAAAGAAGGGAGGGAGGGAGGGAGGGAGGGAAAGAGAGAGAGAAAGAAAGAAAGAGAGAGAAGAGAAGAGGAAAGGAAGGAAGGAAGGAAGGAAGGAAGGAAGGAAGGAAGGAAGGAAGGAAGGAAGGAAGAAAAGAAAGAAAGAAAGAGAAAGAAAGAAAGAAAGAAAGAAAGAAAGAAAGAAAGAAAGAAAGAAAGAAAGAGAGAGAGAAGGAAAGGAAGGAAGGAAGGAAGGAAGGAAGGAAGGAAGGAAGGAAGGAAGGAAGGAAGGAAGCATCATAGACTCCCAGAGTTGGGAAGATTTTAGACATCATTTAATCAAATGGCTTTCAAACTTTTGTAGTTATATAAGCCTTTGTTAACATAAGATATATCTTGGAACCCCACTATCTAAAAGACACACACAAAAAAACATGCCTTGATTTAAGACAGGGTAGCAAGCTCAGAAAACTGCCACCTTAGTCCTTTTCCCAGTCGTAACTCCAACAGCTTCTTCCCTTTGACTCATAAAAGGGCTCTACAAGGCACAGCTTTTTGTATGTTGAAATTCAGCTCCATAGAGAGAAAGAGACTTACCCAACATCACTAAGCCAGTGAGTGGCAGAACTGTGACTAGAACTCAGGTCTTTTGGCACAGTGTGTTTTCTGCTATAACATATCTATGAAAAGTTTGCAAACTTTTCAGAAAGTAATAATAAATTTTTATCTTTTGTCTATTTTAATTAGGGGATGGGTTCTGTATTAATGGTCTCATTCTTAAGTCTTGGGTTTTCCTCTCATTTCCCTTGCTCATCTTGTAGTTGAGTTTCTTAACTTGTATGCGTAGTAACCAGGGATGGGAGCAGCCACATGATTTCAAGGAATTATGCACCCTAGTTAAAAGGCTCCTAAGCAGCTAAGAATTTATCATTGTGAGGTTGTACTTAATTTGATGAAACATGTCTACCAGGATAGTGCCTGGCACAGAGCAGATGTTAAATAAAAGTTAGTGCTCTTTCTTTCTCCTCTCCACTTGACAAATAATAGATTGGAAGCCATTTTCCCAAGTGCCAGGATAAGCAAAACACTTGCAAAACAATAGGATTCTGATTGTGTAGGTGAACACCTTAGATGGGTTCCTTGAGGACCCAGGAGGTCTTGAACATTTTACTTAAAGAAATACAATAAAAGATTCTTCTATTTTTCTATTCCTATCTGGCATCTAAGTGGCTATTTCCTGCTGCAAATATTCTGTCAGTGATGTGTAGTCTGGATCACAAAAGAAAAGAGATGAAAGTTAGTCTTTCTTAAGTGCGTCATTGTGCTAATGAAATTAATCAGTTGCAGTGACAGTCTTAGAGCAGCAGGGAAGCTTACAAAATGGTAGCAGTTAAGAAGTGGCTGCTGGAGAGAGAAAGAGAATGCAATCAAGGATGAAATAAAGCAAAGCAAGACTGGGTTAAAAAACACTCAGCAATCAACTGTCCTTAGGGCCTTGGACTAAAGGAAAAAGGGTTTCTTTTATAAAGAAAGGGTTTAAAATGTTTTTCCTGTTTAAACGTTTGTTTTTTCACAATAGCTTCAGTTGTTCTAAATCTAACAAATAGGAAGAAAATGTTCTCATTAAATTGAACTAATATGTGCCCATGTGGACATGGCCTAATTTAATAAATCAGCACATAGAGGAAAGGAGATTGAAGTGCAGCGCATTGGATTCGGTTCCACCAGTTGTCTGTGCTCCTTTGAGAAAATCCCTTCGTTTTTCTAGGCCTCAGTTTCCCATCTAGAAAATGAGAGGTTCGATTAGACACTTTAAGGTAGATCTTTCTAATTCTAACATTACAAAACTCTGAGGCTCCTGGGAGAAGTTTTATTACAAAGCAGATATTTTGAGTACCTAGTGAATCAGACACTCTTTGTAAGGTGGGCAACTTGAGTCCAAAGTACTAAACTCAATTTTCCTGATGATGTTATAGAATAGTTATACATTTGAGATCGAAAGATCCTGTGAAGCAAATGGGTTAATGGCTATCTAAATGGGTTTGTTTTGAATAGTACTTACATCTCCTTTTTCATCCCTAGACCTTAGCCACTATCTCTAGGGATAGTACTTCCAACATTTTCCAATCCCATAGCTAATAGAGTTCTGCCACGAAGCTTTGTGTGATGCTTATCGTAAATTTTCTCTCCTTCAATTTCATCCATTTTCTCTTTCCAATGGCTTCAACCCCTCCCTGCCAGGCACTGGAAAAAGAATGGTTTATTTCTTTTTCTTCTTTAAACCAGGAAGATAGAGTGGAAAATGTTGGAAATGCAGGAAACACAAAATTTTGCAAAGTTAAAAAGGTGGGAAAAGGTCATAGCAAATCATAAACTTTCTCTGAGTTCTATTAAGCTGGAAAAATTGTTGTTTAGGTTTAGTCACCATAAAACCAGGTGGAATAATTTGGTTCTGAGAGTAGCAGAGAAGATGGGGTTTGTGAGGCTCTTATATCTACTCATAGGCATGGCCAAGTGATCATATAACAAACCACAGGTTTGACTGGGGTCTCTAAAGGCTGTTGGTTCCCATGGTGCTTCCAGACCATGCGTGGAGGTTCAATTAGGTGAAAATTGATTAAAGAACTCTGAAATGAAATTTCATCTCGGGAAGCTCAGAATAACTTTTTGCTATTTGTTTACTAGAAAATCAAGAAATAAAGTGGTGTCTGCAAGATGCATAGTCATATGAGCTAATTTTTGAAGTGGTCTTGGGAGCTCATGAGGGTTTGCCAGAGGGGATGCTTTCATCACTTAGAATGCTTCCAGTTTTGACTTCAGTTCAGAGTGAACATAGAGAAACCACATAGAATGTATTCAGGATGACTATGTATTTCAATAGTTCCTTCTTTCATTTGTGTATTCATTCATTCAACAAATATCAAAACTTTTATTTAGTAATACAATAAAGATGTATTGACTGAACAGCTACTACACCCCAGGCGTTGTGCTAAGCACTAAACAATCATTGGTAAACAAAAGTTCCCATGAAGATTATAATCTTGTGGAGAAGACAGATTTTAATTTAAAACTTAGGCCAGGCACTGCGGCTCATGCCTGTAATCCCAGCACTTTGAGAGACCCAGGCAGGTGGATCACCTGAGGTCAAGAGTTGGAGACCAGCCTGACCAACATGGTGAAACCCCGTCTCTACTGAAAAAATACAAAACATTAGCTGGTGTGGTAGCGGGTGCCTGTAATCCCAGCTATTCTGGAGGCTGAGGCAGGAGAATCTCTTGAACCTGGGAAGCGGAGGTTGCAGTGAGCCAAGATAGCATCATTGCACTCCAGCCTGGGCAACAGATAGAGACTCTATTTCAAAACACAAAAATAAATAAATAAACCAGTAATTACTAAATTATAATTGTTTTAAGTGCTACAAGTTCAAGATGCTAACAGAGAATATAACAGGGAGATTTGACATAGTACGTAAAGGAAATAGAAATTTCCCCTGAGGAAGTGACATTTGTAGTTAGATCTCAAAGGTAAATAGGAAATAACCCGGCAAAGAGAAAGAAGCTTTTATGAATACCTAGAAGAATGTTTAGGTTGCCAAGAGCTGGAGAGTGGAGCAACAATGGGAGTGGCTGTTAACACATAAAGAGGTTCTTTTTGGGTTAATGAAAATATTCTAAAAGTAGATTGTGGTGATGATTGCACAACTTTGTGAATATATTAATATACTTTATTATATCTCAATAAAACTGTTTCAAAACATCAATATTGCTCAATCACAGAAATGCAAAAGTAGGAGCAAAATGATTCTGCAGAGGTTCCCTGGGACAATCACCCAGGAATGGGTAGGTGAAGGATTTTGATCTTTACCTTAAAAATATTCTGGATTGTTGCTTAAAAGGTAGATTTTAGGTGATCTTACCACAAACAAAAAATAAGTAATTATGTGAGATGATGGATATGTTAATTTGTTTGACTATAGTAATAACTTCACTAAGTATATACTAAATATCATGTATGTATATACAATAAAATATCATGTTGTATGCCTTAAATATATAAAAAAATATAAAATTTAAAACAAAAGAGAATAATCGTCAATACAGACAAAGGTTTTACAGAAATTCATCTTACTATTTTTGCCACTTGTCTGGGATTTTATGATATTTTTTAAAATTCTCCAAAATAAAATATTTAAAAAGAAAAGTAACTGGAAAAGCAATGAAAAATTTAAGCTGGGAAATTTATGATCCAATTTACATTTTCTTTTATCTTTATTTAATTTTTTTCAATATACATTTAGGGGATATAAGGGCAGATTTCTTACATGCATATATTATGTAGTGGCTAAGTTCACCAAAATGGTAAACACTGGTACCCAATGTACCCAAAGGGTCATTTTTAAACCCCCACTCCCTCCCAGCCCCCGACCTTTTGTAATCTCCAATGCTTATCAGTCTACCCTGTATGCCTATGTGTACCCATTGTTTAGCTCCCACTTACAGGTGAGAATATGCAATATTTGACTTTCTGTTTCTATTATTTCACTGAGGATAATGGCCTCCAGTTCCATCCATGATGCTACAAAAGATATGGTTTCATTCATTTTTATTGCTGAGTAGCATTCTGTGGTGTACATATGCCACATTTTCCTTACCCATTCGTCCACTGATGGACATTTAGGTTGATTCCGCATCTTTGCTATGGTGAATAGTGCTGCAATACACATGTTAGTGCAGGTCTCTTTAACATACTGATTTATTTTCCTTTGTATAAATACTCAGGAGTGGGACTGATGGGTTGCATGATAGTTCTCTTTGTAATTATTTGAGAAATCTCCATACTGTTTTCCGTAAAGGTTGTACTAATTTACATTCCCACCAACAGTGTATAACTGCCCCTCTTTTCTTTGCATCTTCACCAAAATCTCTTGTTTTTAGACATTTTTTATCATGTAAAACTAATATTTTTTAAAACGCTAAATAGTGGCATTTTCATTCCCCTTAACTTTTTTTTTTCTTTTTTATTATACTTTAAGTTCTAGGGTACATGTACACAATGGGCAGGTTTGTTACATATATATACATGTGCCATGTTGGTGTGCTGCACCCATTAACTTGTCATTTACCCTAGATATATCTCCTAATGCTATTCTTCCCCCATCCCCCCACCCCACCACAGGCCCCGGTGTGTGATGTTTCCTGCCCTGTGTCCGAGTGTTCTCATTGTTCAGTTCCCACCTGTGAGTGAGAACACGCGGTGTTTGGTTTTCTGTCCTTGTGATAGTTTGCTCAGAATGATGGTTTCTAGCTTCATCCATGTCCCTACAAAGGACATGAACTCATCCTTTTTTATGGCTGCATAGTATTCCATGGTGTATATGTGCCACATTTTCTTAATCTGGTCTAT
>NW_012104876.1:2103589-2107055 GCF_000951045.1 Mandrillus leucophaeus | reverse complement strand
ACACCCCTTGTAAGCTGGATTCCTAGGTATTTTATTCTCTTTGAGGCAACTGTGAATGGGAGTTCACTCATGATTTGGCTGTTTGTCTGTTATTGGTGTATAGGAATGCTTGTGATTTTTGCACATGGATTTTGTATCCTGAGACTTTGCTGAAGTTGCTTATCAGCTTAAGGAGATTTTGGGATGAGACAATGGGGTTTTCTAAATGTACAATCATGTCATCTGCAAACAGGGACAATTTAACTTCCTCTTTTCCTAATTGATTACCCTTTATTTCTTTCTCTTGCCTGATTGCCCTGGCCGGAACTTCCAACACCATGTTGAATAGGAGTGGTGAGAGAGGGCACCCCTGTCTTGTGCCAGTTTTCAAAGGGAATGCTTCCAGTTTTTGCCCATTCAGTATGGTATTGGCTGTGGGTTTGTCATAAATAGCTCTTAGTATTTTGAGATATGTCCCATCAATACCTAGTTTATTGAGAGTTTTTAGCATGAAGGGCTGTTGAATTGTTTTGAAGGCCTTTTCTGCATCTATTGAGATAATCATGTGGTTTTTGTCTTTGGTTCTGTTTATATGATGGATTATGTTTATTGATTTGCGTATGCTGAACCAGCCTTGCAACCCAGGGATGAAGCCAACTTGATCATGGTGGGTAAGCTTTTTGATGTGCTGCTGGATTTGATTTGCCAGTATTTTATTGAGGATTTTTGCATCAATGCTCATCAGGGATATTGGTCTAAAATTCTCTGTTCTATGTTGTGTCTCTGCCAGGCTTTGGTATCAGGATGATGTTGGCCTCATAAAATGAATTAAGGAGGATTCCCTCTTTTTCTATTGATTGGAATAGTTTCAGAAGGAATGGTACCAGCTCCTCTTTGTACCTCCGGTAGAATTCGGCTGTGAGTCTGTTTGAACCTGGACTTTTTTTGATTGATAGGTTATTAATTACTGCCTCAATTTCAGAGCCTGTTATTGGTCTTTTCAGGGATGCACCTTCTTCCTGGTTTAGTCTTGGGTGGGTGTATGTGTCCAGAAATTTATCCATTTCTTCTAGATTTTCTAGTTTATTTGCATAGAGGTGTTTATAGTATTCTCTGATGGTAGTTTGCATTTCTGTGGGATTGGTGGTGATATCCCCTTTATCATTTTTGCGCCACCACCCCCAGCTAATTTTATACTTTTAGTAGAGACGGGGTTTCTCCATGTTGGCCATGCTGGTCTCGAACTCCTGACCTCAGGTGATCCACCCGCCTCAGCCTCCCAAAGTGTTGGGATTACAGGCATGAGCCATCACGCATGGCCAATTTCTAGTTTTATTCCACTGTGGTCTGAGGAAATACTTGATATAATTTCAGTTTTTAAAAATTTATTGAGACTTGTTTTGTAACCTAACATACAATCTATCCTGGAAAATGTTCCATGTGCTGATGAAAAGAATATATAATCCGCAATGTTGGATAAAACGTTTTATAAATGTTTGTTAGGTTCATTTGGTCTGAAGTCCAGCATAAACTAATGTCTCTTTGTTGATTTTCTGTCTAGATTATCTGTCTAATGCTGCATTTGGGGTGATGAAGTTCCCTACTATCATTGTATTAGAGTCTCTCTCTCTCTCTCTCTCTCTCTCTGTCTCTTTATATGTAGTAATATTTGCTTGATGAATCTGGGTGCTCCAGTTTTGGATGCAAATATATTCAGAAATGTTATATCCTCTCGCTGGATTGAGCTCATTATTATTATATAGTGATCTTTGTCTTTTTTTTTTTTTTTTACTAGTTTTGATTTAAAGTTTGTTTTATCTAAGTGTAGCTATTTATGTTCACTTTTGGTTTCATTTATGTGGAATATCTGTTTTCTATTCATATTCTTTCCATTTATACGTGTATTTACAGGTACAGTGCATATCTTGTACACAGCATATCATTGGATCATGTTTTTTTTCAATCCACTCAGCCAGTATATATCTTTTAAGTGGAGAACTTAATCAATTTACATTCAAGGTTATTATTGATATGCAAGATTTTGTGTCTGTCATTTTTTTTATTGTCTTTTTGGTTACTTTATATATTCCTTGTTCCTTTCTTTTTTTCTTATTGTTTGTCATTGCAATTTGATGATCTTCTGTACTGGTACCATTTGAATCATTTTTCTTCCTCATTTGTGTGTCTGCTTTACCAGTGAGTTTTATAGTTTCATGTGTTTTCATGATGATAAATGTCCTTTTGCTTCCTTGTTTAACATCCTCTTGAGCATTTTTTGTAGGGTCAGTATAGTAGTAATGAATTTCCTCAACTTTTGCTTGTTTGGGAAAGACTGTATTTCTCCTTCATTTATGAAGAATAATTTCACTGGGTATAGTATCCTTGACTGGCAGAGTTCTTTTTCTTTCATCACTTAGAACATATTATCTCATTTTCTTCTAGTCTGTAAGGTTTCTGATGAAAAACCTGCTGTTAGTCTGATGGGGGTTCTCTATGAATACACGATTTTCTCTTGATATTTTTAGAACTCTCTCCTTGTGTTTGACTTTAGACAGTTTTACAATTATGTGCCATTGAGAACACCTTTTTGCATTGTATCTGTTAGGGAGTCTCAGAAACTCCTGCATCTGGATGTCTAAATCTCTTGCTCAACTTGGTAAATTTTCATCTCTGACTTTGTTAAATAGGTTTTCTAATACTTTCATGCTCTCTTTGTATTCTGGGTCCTTGATAATACAAGCATTTGGTCACTTTACAGGGTTCTATAATTCAAAAAGGCTTTGCTCATTCTTTTTAATTTTTTTTTGTCTGACTGTATTATTTCCAAGACCTTTCTTCAAGTTCTGAGATTTTTCTACTTGTTCTAGACTATTGTTGAAGCTTTCAAATGTCTTTTGTATTTCAGTCAATGAATTATTTATTCCAGAATATATGTTTGATTCCTTTTATTGTGTATATTATGTACTATATGTAATATTTATATATAATATATTTTATTATGAGAACAGCATGGAGGTAACTGCCCCCATGATTCAATTACTGGGTAATTATACATATATAAATATTTTTATATTATTTAAAACACAAACACGGATATATAAAAGAGCAGAATGCAAAATACGAATTTACTGTTCTCTGATAAAGGGCATCTCCGTGGAAAATTTCAGGGCGCATTGGCAAATGTCATTCTCTTTCCTTAGGGAAAATGTATGATAAACAGAGCTCAATCAGAACTTCTGCATTACCCCTTTTTCTGGTTCTTTGACTTGTAGTAAAAGAAGAAAACGGAAAGAAGAAAAAATGAAAAGAATTTCATGGCAGGAATTCACCTTATAAAAATGTTTTTAAATTATGCCCTGAGATCAGAACACTTAATTTCCTATTGTTAGGTCGGGCGCGGTGGCTCAAGCTTGTAATCCCAGCACTTTGGGAGGCCGAGACGGGCAGATCACGAGGTCAGGAGATCGAGACCATCCTGGCTAACACG
>NW_012104876.1:2084896-2103505 GCF_000951045.1 Mandrillus leucophaeus | reverse complement strand
TTGCTTTTTCTGATTTTTTTTTTCAGAATTTTCTTGTATCTCACTGAGTTAAGTAAGAATAAATAATAATTAAAATTCCTTTTTAAAGATTTCACAAATTTATTTTTGATTAGGATCTGTTGCTGATGCATTGTTGTATTCCTTGGGAGGTGGCATATTTCCTTGCTTTTTCATGTTTCTCGTGTCCTTACATTGATATATGTGCATCTAATATAATAGTCACTTAAATGGTAGCTTCTAAAAAATAAAAAATAAAAAAAATAGTCACTTGTTCCAATTTTTTGAACTTCCTTTTTTAGGGGAGAACTTTTTCCTGAAAATGTACCTATGGTGTTGGTTGGGTAGAGCGCTTTCACTGTAATCCTGAATGCATACAATAGTGTAGTCTACGTATGATTTCTTCAGCTGTAAACTGCATCAGTGGTATTTCTTATTTCCTCCATGGCTTAAGGTGTAGTTATTAGTAGAGGCTGGGATATGGTTTTCTGTGGCCCACCCAAATCTCATCTTGAATCGTAGCTCCCGTATCCCCACATGTTGTGGGAGGGACCCAGTAATTGAATCATGGGGGCAGTTACCTCCATGCTGTTCTCATAATAGTGAGTGCATTCTCATGAAATCTGATGGTTTTAAAAGGGGATTTTCCTGCCCTTCGCTCTGCACATCACCTTGCTGCCGCCATGTGAAGAACGATGTGTTTGCTTCCCTTTTTACCTTCATTGTGTGTTTCCTGAGACCTCCCCAGCCATGCTGAACTGTGAGTACATTAAACCTTTTTTTTTTTTTAATAAATTACCCAGTCTCGGGTATGTCTTTATTAGCAGCATATGAACAGACTAATACAGGCTGTGATGAAGTTTTGCTGGAGACTGGGATGCCAAGTGAGCCAGTCTTCAAGCCTCAGTGGTAGTAGTGGTGGCTTGAATATGCCTGTCCCTAGGCCCCAGGACAGCATATGCTGGTATTGTTATTAGTGGGTCCAAGCAGGCCAATTATTGGGCCTCCAAATGGCTTACTCAAATGCCGGTAGTGACAATGGTGGGCTAGGTAGATGGGTGGGTTAGTGGATCCCTTGACAGCTGATGTAATTTGGGCAGTGGCAATGGCAGTGAGAGGTCAACCCTCTGGTTCCCAAGTGGTGCATGCTGGTGATGGTGGTGGCTGCAATTGGCTAAGTAGGCCAATCTCCAGGCCCATAGATGGTGTGTGCAAGTAGATGCCAGCTGAAGTAGTAACAACTGAGTGAGTAGGCCCACCTTCAGATCCTGGAAGGAGTGTTCATGTGTCAATGATGATGGACTGGGTTGGACCATTCCCTGATTCTCAGACTGTGTGCTTGGACCCAGGGGTGGTGAAGCCAGCCCAGGAAGGCTTGTCCTTAGGCCCCTCAATGGTATTTGCAGGTACTAGCCATGGTGGGCAGGGGCAGGGTGATCCCCAGGCTAAACACTGGAATGCTTAGATGGGATCCAGCAGCAAACATGCTGCTGCCCTGCCACTGGGGAGGCCAGGGCTGCCAGTGGGTGGGGAATGTTAGCACAACTCATGCCTCAGTCCTGGCAATACTTGCACCTCAGCCCCTGCTGTGATAGCTGATGCCACATTCATGGTTCAGCCCTTATGGCAGTAGTCTGTGCCTCAGTCACACCTCAGCCCTAGGGACAACAATCTGTGTGTCTCTTATGCCTAAGCCCTAGTGCTGCTGAGCTCCAGGACAGAGCAGTCTGTTGGGGGTGGAGCTATAAAATGGCACCCTTCTCTACGTGCTTAGGTCTCAAGGAATATGTGAGCTCCTTTCTGGAGTAGTGCTGTTGCACAATCCACCAGCAGCTCTTTATGTTAGTTTCAGGGCCTGTGAGGGTCAATGTGCTATCCCCTGGCTAGGTTTGCTGGAGTCCATGGTGGGAATGTGGACCACTGAGGTTCTCTCACTTACCCTTTCCCCATATTAAGGAGTCTTTCGCAGCTTCCAGCCAATCCTAACCAAGCAGGCTGCTTCAGTTCCTTCCTCTTTAGTTTAGGTATTTCCTGTCACTTTTCTGTTGAGTTCCAGTGTTCTCTCTTGGATGATCTATCCGAAATGTGATTATCTAACTATTATTTTGTTTCTTACAGGAAGAAGTAGGTACAAAATACCTCTAGTCAGCCATCTTGAAGCCCCTCCATCTGATTTTCTTTTTCATAAAACTTGAGCAGTTTATGAGTTCCAGAGACCCAATTTAGTAGCTTCAGGGATTTTATAAACACTTAATCAGATTAAAATTTCTAGGAAATGCCACAGTTTTGCAAACTGAGTAAGGCAGTATCAGTCTAATTCTGCTTTATCATGGAAACACCCTGGTGGAATCATGCTCAGAATCTTCTGGTAGAGCCTAGTTTCTGAGAATTATGACCAAACTCCTTAGCCTGTCAGAACGATCTTCATCATCAAACCTCAACATTCCTTTCTTCCTCCTAACAAGGCCTTCTCCTATTGCTATGTTCTAACCCCATGGAACTTCTCATACCTTTCTTAAAACAATGCTCTTTCATGAATGAATGTCTTTGCATATACTATTTTCTACCCCTAAAATGGTCTTTACTTCCTTTGTCATGTAATAAACTCCTTATTTCTTCTCTGACAAAAAGTCACCCACTCTGGGAATATCTGCCTAACCCCCCATTCAGGAAGACTAGGTTGTGTGGACTCCACTGCTTTTTGTAAATCTCTCCAATAGAACACTGATCACAAAACTGTAATTTGTAATTCTCACTTTATGTGTCAATTTCTCATACACTGGATTCCTCAAGGAAACAAGTAGTCACATTTATAGCCATATTATCTAGAAGAAAACTTGACATTTTGAAATTAATTGTACAATACCTGTCTTCCTTTTTAAACCATAGATTCTATGAGAAGAATGTTGCTTGCCATCCTTTTCATTGTTGTATTCCTAGTGCCTAGCACAGAAAGTATGAGTTAATGTCATTTTAGAAGGAGGAAGATAGTACCAGGAATGCATAATTAACAATAATTGGCAACCAATTCAAGGTGAGAGATGAGAGAGGAGAGGTCAAGAATAATATTTAGTTTTCTGATATAGGCTCTTGGGTACATGATGGCTTCATTCACTGAAATGGTGGTCACTGGAGGAAGGCAAGAGTGAAGGGGAATGGAAGGGTGAAGATTTGTATTTTATTCATTTAATGCAGGTATTATTTACTAGGCATCAGCTACTGTTTCAAGTGCTTTACAAATATTAACCCATTTGACCATCCTAGAAATCCCCTGTGGTAGGCACTTGTGTAATCCCCCTTTAACAGATATAGAATCATAGATACTTTCAGAAATATTCCCAAGGCCACTCAGATATTAAGTGATGAGGGTAAAATTAGAACTCAGTGAGTTCATTTCTAGAATTTATGTTCTTTACCACTATATATACCATTGAGTTTGTTTTTCCATATGTTAAATTTTGGACAAATTCAATTTTGAACACATTGTATCTGAGATGCCCATGGAGAAACTCATTGACTGTTAGATATCTGCATGTTTAATCATAACAGATCTTGATAAGGGAAGGCGTGTGGCTCAGCCTCTGCAGGAATTGGGATTTAAAGAATCATTATATAATAGCCAAAACTAATTTATTCGCATTTCTTGAAACATTTCAGAGGATATCCCAGTATGCAATCTACAGCAATCCTTATTTAAACCCTCTTTTCTCTCTAATCAATTATCTTTACCCCACAAGGCCCCTAAGGCTCTAATCTCTTGCAAACCTAAGGTAAAGGAACAGTTCGTCTTACCCCAGCTTTCTCAGCTTTCTGTCTCTTTTCTCTTCTCCAACCCCTACATTTTATTACATAGAAATAGCCTCTCTTCCAGTAATAAATGATTGCTTCTTTTCAGGATATGAGGAGGGAAAATAAATTAGATGGCAATTATAAGATTATTTTTGGAGGACTGATGAAGGAGAGGAGACTGTAAATACTATCACATTCAAACATTTTATTCTGCCATACATGGATCTGGAGCTCAAGAAAGAAGTCTGTACAATTGATGTTGGGAATCATTTGCATACAGGTAAGAATGAAACTGCATGAATAAGATCAGTCAGAGAGAGTATGTACATGTAGAAGAAAAACGAGCTAAAGATCAACCTCAGACAAACCAGTATAACCAGACAGTAAAGACTCTATGAAGTAGGTATCAAATAAGCAGTCTGAAACTTTAAACCAGTGGAAGTGGGAGAGAGTGGTATTTTAGAAATCAAGGAAACACGGTTTTTAAAAAGGAGTAGTGTGGCCAGTAGCCTTGAGCACTGCAGAAAGATCAAGTAAAATAAGGTCTCAAGAATGTCCTGTTGGTGTTTGCAATATAAAGTTCAGTTGGTTCTTGGCCACATTATGTTCAGTGTAGTGGTAAGCTCCAAAATTATAGTGGATTGATGAATATCTGAAAATGACAGAGGTAGAAAGAGTGAGTACAGGCTTACTTCATTTTATTGGGCTTCGCTTTATTGTGCTTTGCATAGTTTATCTTTTTTTAAAAATCTGAGATATAATCCACATACCATAAACTCACTATTTTAAGTATACAGTTCAAATGGTCGTTCTATTTTCAGTTATAAAGACTTGAAGAAATCTTTATACTGTTTCAGTACATCATTTGGATGACGGATACACTAAATCCCCAGACTTCTCCACTGCACAATAGATCCATGTAACAAATTTACATTTACATCCCTTGCATTTATACAAATAACAAAATAAAATATATGGTTCAGTAGCTTTTAGCGTATTCACAAGGTTATATCAACATCAACACTATCTAATTGCAGAATATTTATTACCACAGAAAGAAACCCTATATATATTAGCAGTTTTTCACCATTTCCCATTCCCTTCTTCCTTTTGATTCTAGCAGCCACTAATATACTTTTTTCCTTTCCTTCATAACTGTTCCCATATAGGACAATTCATATGAGTGAAATAATATAAAATGTGGTTTTTTGTGTCTGACTTATTTCACTTAGAATAATGTTTTCAAAATTCATTCATGTTGTAGTACATATCAGCACTGCATTTCATTGTGGCTAAATAGGACTCCATTGAACAGATATAGCACACTTTATTTGATCATTCATCAGTTCATGAACATTTGTACTTTTTTCACTTTTTGTCTGTTATGAATAAAGGCTGCTACTGTAAAAGTTTTTGTGTAAACATATGTTTTCAAATTTCTTGTGTATATACCTAGGAGTGAAATGTTTGGGTTGTATAACTCTAACATTTTGAAGAAAAACAAGACTATTTGCCAAAGTGGCAGCACCATTTTATTTTATTTTATTTTATTTTATTTTATTTTATTTTATTTTATTACTTTGTTTTCATAGGTTATTGAGGAACGGATGGTATTTGGTTACCTGAGCACATTCTTTAGTGGTGAGTTGTGAGATTTGGGTGCACACATCACCCGAGCAGTACACACTGCACCCAATCTGTGGTATTTTATCCCCTACCCACTTCCCACCCTTTCACCCTGAGTCCCCAGAGTTCATTGTGTCATTCTTATGCCTTTGCATCCTCACAGCTTAGCTCCCAATTATGAGTAAGAACATACGAGATTTGCTTTTCCATTCCTGAGTTACTTCACTTAGAATAATAGTCTCCAATCTAATCCAGGTCTCTTGTGACCTGGATCTAATCCAATCCACTTGTTGATTGATGGGCATTTGGGTTGGTTCCATGATTTTGCAATTGTGAATTGTGTTGCTATAAACATGAGTGTGCAAGTATTTTTTTCTAATAATGACTTTTTTTCCTCTAGGTAGATATGCAGTAGTGAGATTGCTGGAAAAAAAAAATGGTAGTTCTATTTTTAGTTTTTTAAAGAATCTCCACACTGTTTTCCATAGTGGCTGCACTAGTTTACATTCCCACTAACAGTGTAGAAGTGCTGCCTGTTCTCCACATCCATGCCAACTTTTATTAGTTTTTGATTTTTTGATTATAGCCATTCTAGCAGGAGTAAGGTGGTATTGCATTGTGGTTTTGATTTGCATTTCCCTAATAATTAGTGATGTTGAACATTTTGTCATATGTTTATTGGACATTTGTATATCTTCTTTTGAGAATTGTCTATTCATGTCCTAAGCCCAATTTTTGATGGGATTTTTTTTCTTGATAATTTGTTTGAGTTCATTGTAGATTCTAGATATTAGTCCTTTGTCATATGTATAGATTGTGAAGATTTTCTCCCACTTTGTGAGTTGTCTGTTTGCTCTGTTGACTGTTCCTTTTGCCATGCTAAAGCTCTTTAGTTTCATTAAGTCCCAGCTATTTATCTTTGTTTTTATTGCATTTGCTTTTGGCTTCTTGATCATGAAATCCTTGCCTAAGCCAATGTCTAGAAGGGTTTTTCCAATATTATCTTCCAGAATTTTTATAGTTTCAGGTCTTAGATTTAAGTCCTTGATCCATCTTGAGTTGATTTTCATATAAGATGAGAGACGAGGATCCAGTTTCATTTTCCTGCATGTGGCTTGCCAATTATCCCAACACCATTTGTTGAATAGGGTGTCCTTTCTCTATTTTATGTTTTTGTTTGCTTTGTCACAGATAAGTTAGCTGTAAGTATTTGGGTTTATTTCTGGGTTCTCTATTTCATTCAATTGGTCTATGTGCCTATTTTTATACCAGTACCATGCTGTTTTGATGACTATGGCCTTATAGTTTAGTTTGAAATCAGGTAATGTGATGCCTCCAGATTTGTTCTTCTTAATCTTGCTTTGGCTGTATAGGCTCTTTTTTGGATTGACTTTTAGGATCGTTATTTCTAATTCTGTGAAAAATGATGGTGGTATTTTGATGGGAATTGCATTGAATTTGTAGATTGTGGGCAGTATGGTCATTTTCACAATATTGATTGATTCTACCCATCCATGAGCACAGATGTGCTTCTATTCATTTGTGCCATCTGTGATTTCTTTCAGCTATGTTTTGTAGTTTTCCTTGTAGCGGTCTTTCAGATCCTTGGTTAGGTATATTCCTACATACTTAATTTTTTTGCAGCTATTGAAAAGGGGGTTGAGCTCTTGACTTGACTCTCAGCTTGATCACTGTTGTTTATAGCAGAGCTACTGATTTATGTATATTAATTTTGTATCCTGAAACTTTGCTGAATTCATGTACTAGTTCTAGGAGCTTTTTGGAAGAGTCATTAGGATTTAGTATATGATCATATCATCAGCCAATAGTGACAGTATGACTTCCTCTTTATCAATTTGGATGCCCTTCATTTCTTTCTCTTGTCTGATTGTTCTGGCTAGGGCTTCCAGTACTATGTTGAAGAGAAGTGGTGAGATTGGGCATGCTTGTCTTGTTCCAGTTCTGAAGGTGGACTCTTTCAACTTTTCCCCATTCAGTACAATATTGGTCACGGGTTTGTCATAGACAGGTTTTATAACCTTAAGATATGTCCCTTGTATGCTGATTTTGTTGAGGGTTTTAATCATAAAGGGATGCTGGATTTTGTCAAATGCTTTTTCTGTGCATATTGAGATGATCATGTGATTTTTTAAAATTCTGTTTATGTGGTGTATCACATTTATAGACTTACCTATGTTAAACCATCCCTGCATCCCTGGTATGAAACCCACTTGATCATGGTGGATTATCTTTTTGATATGCTGTTAGATTTGGTTTACTAGTATTTTGTTAAGAATTTTAGCATCTATATTCATCAGGGATATTGGTCTGTAGTTTTCCTTTTTTTAAATGTCCTTTCCTGGTTTGGGTATTAGGGTGATGCTGGCTTCATAGAACGATTTAGGGAGGGTTTCTTCTTTCTCTATCTTGTGGAATAGTGTCAACAGGATTGGAACCAAATCTTCTTTTAATGTCTGGTAGAATTCTGCTGTGAATCCGTCTGTCCTGCAATTTTTTTGTTGGTAATTTTTGATTACCATTTCAATCTCACTGCTTGTTATTGGTCTGTTCACGGTATCTAATTCTTTCCGATTTAAGCTAGGAGGATTGTATCTTTTCAGGAATTTATCCATCTCCTCTAGGTTTTCTAGTTTATGCCCACAAAGGTGTTCATCGTAGCCTTGAATGATCCTTTGTGTTTCTGTGGTGTCAGTTGCAATATCTCCTGTTTCGTATCTAATTGAGCTTATTTGG
The DNA here is from genome assembly GCF_000951045.1 of Mandrillus leucophaeus. Lineage (NCBI taxonomy): Eukaryota > Metazoa > Chordata > Mammalia > Primates > Cercopithecidae > Mandrillus > Mandrillus leucophaeus. The sequence continues at coordinate 2,095,339 of NW_012104876.1, read as the reverse complement.
ATATCCTCTCTTCTTTTTTTGGTTAACCTTGCTAATGATCTATCAATTTTATTTATCTTTTCAAAGAACCAGATTTTTGTTTTATTTATCTTTTGTATTGTTTTTTGTTTGTTTGTTTCAATTTCACTTAGTTCTGCTCTGATCTTGGTTATTTCATTTCTTCTGCCGGGTTTGGGTTTGGTTTCTTTTTGTTTCTCTAGTTTTTTCAGGTGTGACCTTAGATTGTCTGTTTGTGCTCTTTCAGACTTTTTGATGTAGGCATTTAGGGTTATGAACTTTCCTCTTAGCAGCACCTCTGCTGTATCCCACAGGTTTTGCTAGGTTTTGTCACTGTTGTTGTTCATTTCAAAGAATTTTTAAATTTCCATCTTGAATGCATTTTTGACCCAATGATCATTCAGGAGCAAGTTGTTTAATTTCCATGTATTTGCATGGTTTTGAAGGTTCCTTTTGGAATGATTTCCAGTTTCATTTCACTGTGGTCTGAGACAGTGCTTGATAAAATTTCCGTTTATTTTAAATTTATTGAGGCTTGTTTTGTGGCCTATTATATGGTCTATCTTGAAGAAAGTTACATGCACTGTTGAATAGAATGTATATTCTGCAGTTGTTGGGTAGAATGTTCTATATATATACGTTAAGCCCATTTGTTCCAGGATATAATTTAAATCCTTTTTGTTGTTGTTGTTGTTGTTGACTTTCTGTCTTGATGACCTGTCTAGTGCTGTCAGCGGAGTATTGAAGTCCCCACTATTTTTGAGTTGCCATCTATCTCATTTCTTAGGTCTATTAGTAATTTTTTTGTTAATTTGGGAGCTCCAGTGTTAGGTGCATATACATTTAGGATTGTGTTATTTTCCTGTTGGACTAGTCCTTTTATCATTATATAATGTCCCTCTTTGTCTTTTTAAACTGCTGTTGCTTTAAAGGTTGTTTTGTCTGATACAAGAATAGCTACTCCTGATTGCTTTTTTGTGTTCATTTGCATGGAATGTCTTTTTCCACCCCTTTACCTTAAGTTTATGTCAGTCCTTATGCGTTAGGTGAGTCTCTTGTGGCAGCATACAGTTGGTTGGTGACTTCTTATTCATTCAGCAATTCTGTATGTTTTAAGTGGAGCATTTAGACCATTTATATCCAACGTTAGTATTGAGATGTAAGGTACCATACAATTCATCATGCTATTTGTTGCCTGTATATCTTGTTTTTTTGTGTGTGTGTGGGTTTTTTTTGTATTTTTGTTTTATAGATCTTTTGATATTTATCCTTTAAGGAGGTTCTGTTTTGATGTGTTTCCAGGATTTGTTTCAATATTTAGAGCTCCTTTTAGCAGTTCTTGTAGTGCTGACTTAGTAGTGGCAAATTCTCTCAGCATTCATTTGTCTGAAAAAGACTGTATCTTTCCTTCATTTATGAAGCTTAGTTTCTCTGGATACAAAATTCTTGGCTGATAGTTGTTTTGTTTGAAGAGGCTGAAGATAGCGCCCCAATCCCTTCTAGTTTGTAGGGTTTCTGCTCAGAAATCTGCGTTAATCTGATAGGTTTTCCTTTATAGGTTACCTCGCGCTTTTGCCTCACAGTTCTTAAGATTCTTTCCTTCGTCTTAACTTTAAATAACCTGATGACAATGTTCCTAGGTAATGATCCTTTTGTGATGACTTTTCCAGGTGTTCTTTGAGCTTCCTGTACTTGGATGTCTAGGTCTCTAGCAAGGCCAAGGAAGTTTTCCATGATTATTCCCCCAAATATATTTTCGAAACTTTTAAATTTCTCTTCTTCCTCAGGAATGCCAATTATTCTTAGGTTTGGCCTTTTAATGTAATCCCAGATTTCCTGGAGATATTGTTCATATTTTCTTATTTTTTTGTGTGTGTGTTTGTTGGATTGGGTTAATTCAAAGACCTTGTTTTCAAGCTCTGAAGTTCTTTCTTCTGCTTGTTTGAGTCTATTGTTGAGAGTTTCTAGAGCATTTTGCATTTCTATAAGGGCATCTGTTGTTTCCTGAACTTTTGATTATTTTTTTATTTATGCTATCTATGTCATTGAATATTTCTCCCTTCATTTATTGTATCTTTTTCTTTTTAATTTCCTTAGATTGGGCTTCGCCTTTCTCTGGTATCTCCCTAATTAGCTTAATAACTAACCTTCCGAATTCTTTTTCAGGTAAATCAGGAATTTCTTCTTGGTTTGGATCCATTGCTGGTAAGCTAGTGTGATTTTTGAGGGGATGTTAAAGGACCTTGTTTTGTCATATTACCAGAGTTGGTTTTCTGGTTCCTTCTCATTTGAGTAGGCTCTGTCAGAGGGAAGGTCTAGGGCTCAAGGGTGTTGTTCAGATTTTTTTGTCCCATGGGGTATTCCCTTGATGTAGTACTCTCCCTGTTTTCCTAGGAATGTGGTGAGCTGTAGTGATTGTTACCTCTCTTCTGGATCTAGCCACCCAGCAAGTCCACCAGGCTCCAGGCTGGTACTGGGGGTTGTCTGCGCAGAGTCCTGTGATGTGAACCATCTGTGGGTCTCTCAGTCATGGATACCAGCACAGTATTTGGGGTGTCTCCCAGGAGCAATCTGCTTCCTTCAGAGGGTCTGTGGGTTCTCTCGGCTTTCCTAATGTATTCCTGCAGTTTTTTTGGAGCAAAAGTTCATGATGCAAGCCTCCACATGCTGCTCTGTCTGTCCGAGGGGGAGCTGCAATCTAGTCCTGCATCCCATCTGCCATGATCCCCCTGACAGCAGCACCATTTTATATTCTGCCAGGAATGTATATTTCTCTACATCCTGTCCAACACTTGTTATTATCTATCTTTTTATTATGCCCATCCTAGTGTGGGAGAAGAGGTATCCAACTATGATTTTGATTTGCATTTACTTCATATGGCTAATGATGTTGAGCATTTTTGCTGTGCTTAGCTTCCATTTGTGTATTTTCTTTGGAGAAATGTTTATTCAAATTGTTTGCCCATTTTTAAGCTGGGTTTTCTCTTATTGTGCAGTTATCAAGAGTTCTTTATATATTCCTGAAAAAAGATACTTGTCAGATATATAATTTGGAAATAATTGCTAACATTCTGCAAGATATCTTATCACTTTGTTTATAGTAACCTTGGGTCCACAAAAAAATGTAATTTTGATGAAATTCAGTTGATCTATTTTTTCCTTTAGTTTCTTTTGCTTTAGGCATCATGTCTGTGAAACTGTTGCCTAATTCTAGGTCATAAATATTTACACTTATGTTTTATCCTAAGAGTTTCATAGCATTAGTTCTTGCATTTGAAACTTTGATATAATTTGTGTTGATTTTGGTAGAGGGTGTGAGGTAGAGGGCTAAGTTCATTCTTTTAAATATGCTTATGTAGTTGTCCCAGCACCTTTCTTTTTTTCTTTCCCTTCCTCTCTCCCTCCCTCCCTCCCTCCCTCCGTCTCTCTCTCTCTCTCTCTCTCTCTCTCTCTCTTTCTTTCTTTCTTTCTTTCTTTCTTTCTCTACATTCTTGGCCGGGCGCAGTGGCTCATGCCTATAATCCCAGCGCTTTGGGATGCTGAAGTGGGTGGATCATGAGGTCAGGAGATCAAGAACATCCTGGTCAACATGGTGAAACCCCGTTTCTACTAAAGATACAAAAATTAGCAGGGCATGGTGGCGCATGCATGTAATCCCAGCTACTCGGGAGGCTGAGGCAGGAGAATTTTTTGACGAGGGAGTCAGAGGTTGCAGTGAGCCGAGATGACACCACTGCACTCTAGCCTGGAAACAGAGCGAGACTCCATCTAAAAAAAATACTATATTCTCTCGTTATTAAATTTTCTTGGTACCTTTGTCAAGAATGAATTGACCATAGGGTTTATGTCTGAACTATCTATTCTATTATATATATATATCCTTAGGCCAATACCACACTATTTTGATTTTTGGTTTTTGTAGTAAGTTTTGAAATTGGAAAGTGTAATCTTCAAATTCTTTTGAAGATTATTTTGTTATTCTAATTTCCTTGAATTTTCATATAAATTTTTTAATCAGCTCGCCCATTTCTGCAAGCTAACGCTTTTCAAAGTCCCCTAAGGTCATCTAATTCCTCAGCTTTTCCTTTTTAAGTTTTTAATTAGCTTATTATTTACCCCAGCTGTATCCACCACCTCAAGTTGCTATGATGCTAAACAATTGCTGCTGATTATTTTTGACAAATACTTTTGGTAAAAGTCAATTTGCACTAGGCAAGTGCAGGCATGTAAAAACAAACAGTGTGAATTGGGTCTTCCAGAGAACCACTAAACAAATTGAATAAAGACAATTCTCTGAGAAAGGGTTGCAACTCCATTCTCCCTCCCACCGCCACAATCTCCCAGTTGCTGACAAGTTGTTGTTTACCTGCAGAGCTGGGAAAAGGGAAATGGAAAAAGGCAAGTTAAAATGCCATGAAACTCACTGATCTTACTGTGTTTCAGCCATTTTTCTTGAATGTATACTTCCTGGATTGATGCAAATCTTTGGTTAACTTTCAGAGTTATGAAAAAGGAGATTCTGACAATTTTTTCCAGTATCTGCATTGTTTTTATAAAGGGGAGGATTTTCGCTGGTCCTTACTCTGCCATTCCCAGTATTTTACTAGATGCTGAGATTGCCATCTCTACACCCTGCTGCATCTTCACATCATTTCTTTGATGTCAATCCAGCATCAAACAAGGTTGACTTGCCTGATTAGTGTAGTTAATCAGCTTTTTAGCATCTTGGAGAGAGTTTTAAGAAATAAAAGTCAAAGGAATGATGACAACCTTGGAATGATCTTAACTCCTGAATAAAGTTGGAAATAAGCTAAAAACTGCTGAAATTTATGTGTCCCAACTTTTAAGAAAGTTAAGAAGCCAAGGATAAATGTTCTAAGCACAGAAAAAAAGCGGGTGCTTCAATATTTCATGAATTTAACAGAGAGCAGAAAAAAATGCCACAGATTTTCATATTCCACCAATATTTCTATCTTAAAGAAATTAAACTAACTGTAACAACCATCATCATACTTCATACTCTGCTTTCTACTACACTGTACTGAAATCGCAGTGCTGTCCCTCACTCAAAATTTATCAGATTAATACTGTTAGTTACATTCACTTATAATTTAATTACAAATAATTACCAATAATGAGCTTCTCATTGAAATTATTTTAATCAAAATGGAAAAACTTCATCACAAAGAGGCTTCTGGCCATGTCCAAGTCAAATATATGTGATCGTTCTGTTGTCTGTCATTATCGTTAACCACTTTCTCTTTTCGGAGATTTCCTACTCCTTTGTCTTCTTTACAGTATCCTCTTTTAATTAACCATCTATCTCCCAAACCTTCCTTTCTCTACCTCATTGTGAAGCTTCTTTTCCTCCTTCTTAAACCTCAGTATTTCCCAGGGCTCCATTCTCAACCCTATTATTCTCACCCTATATGTTGTCATAATTGATGTTATCTTCTTCCACACTTCAGTTGCCATCTATGAAATTATGAATCTCAGATCTGTATTTTCAGCTATAGTCTGTCTCCTAAACTATACATGCAGAATATCCAGCTATTCACTGGTTTGTTGTTTCTAATTTTTCTACAGGTACCTAAATTGCAACATGTCAAGAACTGAATTGATCATTTCCCTTACCCCAAACATTGGACACAATCTGATGGATTAATAGGCCCATACCATCAGAACATTCCATGGAATAACCCCAAGTAAACAAATTCTAATGACCAAAAACAATAAGGGGAAAAAACTCTTTCAAAAGTCATATGCAGATGATCAACCAACATCCTAAGGCTGAAATAATGGTTAACACTACTGTGTGTTTGAGTAAGACCGAGCACATGGTTTGGAGTCTTTGGTGACAGAATAAATAAACCTTTTGGAAATTATGAAGACATAAATCCTCAGGCAGAAGACTTGAGAGAACAAGTTCTATGTGACCAGGTCAGCACAATGATAGTTTAAAGAAATTTTGGAATAGTTCTCAGGGACATGGCTCACTTGGGGTTTACTTCAGATTACTCTTAAGGAAAGAGTCATACTTTAAGCAAGGAATAAAAAAAAAATCTAGGATCCTGAATTCAAAGACTTTGCTTCTTCTGTGATAACAGGATTGGAAAAAAAAATTGAAAAGACTGGATGATTCAATAGGTTAAACTATGAGTGTTAGCTAATCTATAAGTGAAACAAAGAGGACTTGGGTGGGACCAGCAATGCTTTAAGGCAAGCTAAGCTCAATAGAAGAATGTGTGATTATGTACTTGCAATTTACCAGGATTGTAGTGAATATTATATTGTGGGAAACCTGTAAAGATCTCATAATAATATCATTTGAACATGAGACACAGAGAGGACAAGAAACACATTCAGAGTCACAGTTATGGAATGACAACGATAGACAAAGTTCATTGGTAGAAAAGAATCTCTAAGATTCCTAATTTTAGTGTGATGCTACTTCTACTACATCATATTTGTTTGCTCTGTGATAAAATTGTTATTTTATGCAATGACTGTGTATGAGTCACACTGCAGTGAACACTGAGGGGGCAGTATACCACAAGAAATGTAAAAGGGGCATTTACCTACTATCCCAAGGGTTCAGTCTTTGAAGAAAAAATTGCTCCAATTCTTTGGTAGGCAGAAGCAGAAAAATGTCTAAGCTAAGCAGAACCCAGCCAAGAAGTGCTGGGGTGGAGATGTTTACTTACTCATTTGGTTGTAAATATATTTTTATTGCAAGCTATTGCATAAAAATCTTTAAACTAATTTAGGCAGCAAATGAGTTAAAGCTCTTTAAAAACCTAGAAAAATATATGCCATTAAAAGTCAGCCTGTGCATCATTTGCCGTGTCAGCTGCTGTGTTTGTGCAGACACCAGCAACCTCAGGCTGCGTCGTCCCTGCAGAGAGAAGGAGCTGCTATGCAGAGAATTACTTGTTTTTAGCCAAGGCCATTTCATCATTTTGAGTTCTTCAGGGCAGAAAAATGCTTACAAAGCAAAAGGCAGTGAAATAATTAGGTGCAAGGTTATGGCTGAGCAGTTCATTTAATCTATTTATGTAATTCCTAATGTGTTGCACTTTGGGGTTTCCCTGAAATAAGACACAGCAACAATGTGTCCCAGAATTACTAGGGCCTGATGCACCCACCAGCTGACAGCATGCCAAGGGAGAGAGCAGCAAGCAAAGGGAGTCTATGGGGCTTAAACTTATCAATGCTGATTTCTCCCTGAAGCCATCTGCATCCTGGGCCTGCTACTCATAGGGTGCAGCATTTTTCTAGGAGCTGCACACAAATCTAGGTGAACAAGGAAAGAGTGGAGATTCCCAAGATTCCTCTCTGAGATTCTGAAAAGGAAAGACCTCTTCAAAAACATCATTTCACCCCCTCATCTCCCCATCCCAACCCCTACACCTCCTGCAAAGAGTCTATTCCCACCACCTGCAGAGCAATGCACTGAGCAGAGGACGAAAGCTAAATTAGCAAAGAACAGCGCATGTGCCTTTTTGAGTCAAGTACTTACAGGCATTTCTCATCTAATCCTCAAAACAACCCTAATAAGTAGGAAATTAACATCTCTGTTTTGCAGAAGAGGAAAAGAAGGCTCCAAGAAATGCACTGACCTACCCATAGTCATGCAGCTGGATCAAGCAAAGGTAGGATTTTAACCCACGTAGTCTAGCTTCAATGCCCATGTTCTTTCTGTTAAACTATGTCAATCTGTTTCTCAAATAAGGTAGCGCCGATGTTACCTCTTCTATGCACCCCTTCCCATCACCATCCAGTGCTTTTTCTTATGCCCTCAAAGTTTTCTAATGGCATTGTTAATCTGCCTCATAATATATTAGAGGTGTGCGTGTCTGAATGTGTGTGCATCTCTGTGTGTGTGTGTTTGCGTGTGTTTCCTTGGGACCCTTTGGAAAGCAGGATCTGTTTCCAATACAAATCATAGGTTCGCAGTTGTCTATCACAGGGCTCCTACAGAAAAGGTTCTTATTAATATTGATTGGACTGAGGTGAAATTTTACTTTTTAAAAATGTTTTATTAGAGTAAAATTCATGTCACATAAAACTATTTTAAACTGTACAATTCAGTGGCAGTTAGTATCTTCATAATATTGTGCAATCATCACCTCTGTCTAATTCAGAAGCATTTTTTGTCATACTAAAAGAAAACTTCCTGCCCATTAAGTAGTCACTCCCCCTTCCCCACTCACAGAGCCCTTGACAAGGAGCATTCTGCTGTCTATCTCTATGGATTTACCTATTCTGGATATTTCATATAAATGGACTAATACAATATGTGACCTTTGGTGTCTGGCTTCTTTGACTTACGTTTTTGAGATTCATCCATGTTGTAGCATGTATCAGTACTTTGATCACTTTTATAACTAAACAATATTTCATTGTATGGATACAACCAATTTTGTTTATTCATTTATCATTTGATGGACACTTGGGTTGTTCCCATCTTTTGGCTTTTCTGAATAATGCTGCTATGAACTTTTCTGTACAAGGATATATATAAATTTCTGAGTGCTTTTAAGAAAAGGAGCTTCTGAGTTGTATGTTAGCTCTATCTTTAACATTTAATGAAGCATAAAACTGTTTTCCAAAGTGGCTGCACTATTTTACATCCATACCAGGAAAGTATAAGGGTTCGAATTTCTCTATGTGCTTGCCAACATGATATTTTCCTTTGTTAAAAAAAATCATAGTCATCCTATTGGGCATGAAGTGATATTTCATTGTGGTTTTGATTTTCATTTCCCTAATAAGTGATGATGTTGAGCATCTTTCATGTGTTTATCGGTCACTTATATATCTTCTTGGGAGAAATATGTTCTATTCAAGTCATTTGCCCTTTTTTTGTCTTTTTGTTATTATGTTGTAGGAGTTTTTCTATATTCTCGATGTTAAGCTTTTATCAAAATCATTATTTGCAAATATTTCCTCCCATTTTTTAAGTTGTCTTTTCACTTCATCGATAATGTCTTTTGAGGCCCAAAGTTTTAGTTTTGATAAAATACAACCTATTTTTCCTTTTGTTACTCATGCTTTTGATATCATATCTACACAATCTATTGCCAAATCCAAGAGCATGAAGATTTGTAAAATGCTCTTACCTTGTTGAGGAAGCTTCCTCTGTTTCTAATTTAAGTGTTTTTATATTGTAAGGGTGCTGGATTTGGTCCAATGTTTTTTTTCTGTGTCAACTGAGAAGATTGTGTGTGCTTTTTATGTTTTATTTACATGATTTATTGCATGACTTGATTATTTTTATGTTGAACCTTGAATTCCTAGGAGGAAACCCACTTGACCATGGTGTACAATTCTTTTAATATGTTGCTAAATTCTTTTTCCAAGTATATTGTTGAGGATTTTTGCATTATTTTCATAAGGAATATTGGTCTGTACTCCTGTTGGTCCTTTATTGTGATGTGTTTGTCTGGCTTGGTTATCTTAGTAAATGTGAACTCATAGAATGAGTTAGAAAGTGCTTCTTCTGTATTTCTTGGAAGAACTTGAGAGGATTTGAGTTAATTATTCTTTAAATTATTGGTAGAATTAACTAGTGAAGCCATTTGATCCAAAACTTTTCTTTGGTGGGAGGTTTTCAGTTGACTGATTTAATCTCTTTACTTCCTATACATTTGTTGAGATTTTCTATTTCATCTTGAGTCAGTTTTGTTCATTTCAGTGTTTCTAGGGATTTGCCCATTTTATTTAGGTTATCTAGTTTGTTGGCAAACAATTGGTCATAGCATTCTTTTATAATACTTCTTAATTCTGTGAAGTCAGTAGGAATGCTCCTACTTTCATTTCTGATTTTAGTTATTTGCATTTCTTTATTCTTTATCAGTCTAGCTAAATGTTTAACAATTTTGTTGATTTTTTTAAACAACCGAACTTAGATTTTATTGATTCTCTCTGGTTATTTCTTCTCTATTTCATTTATCTCTGCTCTAATATTTATTATTTAATTCCTACCAAGGCTTTGTGCTTAATGTGCTCTTCTTTCTCTAATCTCAATTTTTTTATTATTATTTTACTTTAATTTCTAGGGTACATGTGCACAACGTGCAGGTTTGTTACATATGTATACATGTGCCATGTTGGTGTGCTGCACCCGTTACCTCATCACTTACATTAGGTATATCTCCTAATGCGATCCCTCCTCCCTCCGCCCACCCCACAACAGGCCCCAGTGTGTGATGTTCCCCATCCTGTGTCCAAGGGTTCTCATCATTCAATTCCCACCTATGAGTGAGAACATGCGGTGTTTGGTTTTCTGTCCTTGGGATAATTTGCTCAGAATGATGGTTTCCAGCTTCATCCATGTCCCTACAAAGGACATGAACTCAATCTTTTTTATGGCTGCATAGTATTCCATGGTGTATATGTGCCACATTTTCTTAATCCAGTCTGTCATTGATAGACATTTGGGTT
>NW_012104876.1:2081333-2083646 GCF_000951045.1 Mandrillus leucophaeus | reverse complement strand
CTCTTGTAAATTGGATTCCTAGGTATTTTATTCTCTTTGAAGAAATTGTGAATGGGAGTTCACTCATGATTTGGCTCTCTGTTTGTCTGTTATTGGTGTATAGGAATGCTTGTGATTTTTGCACACTGATTTTGTATCCTGAGACTTTGCTGAAGTTGCTTATCAGCTTAAGGGGATTTGGGGCTAAGACAGTGGTGTTTTCTAAATATGCAATCATGTCATCTGCAAACAGGGACAATTTGACTTCCTCTTTTCCTAACTGAATACCCTTTATTTCTTTCTCTTGCCTGATTGCCCTGGCCAGAACTTCCAACACTATGTTGAATAGGAGTGGTGAGAGAGGGCACCCCTGTCTTGTGCCAGTTTTCAAAGGGAATGCTTCCAGTTTTTGTCCATTCGGTATGGTATTGGCTGTGGGTTTGTCATAAATAGCTGTTAGTATTTTGAGATATGTCCCATTGATACCCAGTTTATTGAGAGTTTTTAGCATGAAGTGATGTTGAATTTTGTCGAAGGCTTTTCCTGCATCTATTGAGATAATCATGTGGTTTTTGTCTTTGGTTCTGTTTATACGACGGATTACGTTTATTAATTTGCGTATGTTGAACCAGCCTTGCATTCCAAGTATGAAGGTATCTTGATTGTGGTGGATAAACTTTTTGATGTGCTGCTGGATTTGATTTGCCAGTATTTTATTGAGGATTTTTGCATCGATGCTCATCAGGGATATTGGTCTAAAATTCTCTGTTCTTTGTTGTGTCTCTGCCAGGCTTTGGTATCAGTATGATTTTGGCCTCATAAAATGAATTAAGGAGGATTCCCTCTTTTTCTATTGATTGGAATAGTTTCAGAAGGAATGGTACCAGCTCCTCTTTGTACCTCTGGTAGAATTCAGCTGTGAATCCGTCTGGTCCTGGATTTTTTTGGCTGGTAGGTTATTAATTATTGCCTCAATTTCAGAACTTGTTATTGGTCTATTCAGGGATTCAACTCCTTCCTGGTTTAGTCTTGGGAGGGTGTATGTGTCCAGGAATTTATCCATTTCTTCTAGATTTTCTAGCTTATTTGTATAGAGATGTTTATACTATTCTCTGATGGTAGTTTGTATTTCTGTGGGATCAGTGCTGCTATTCCCTTTATCATTTTTTATTGCATCTCTTTGATTCTTCTCTATTTTCTTCTTTATTAGTCTTGTTAGTGGTCTATCGATTTTGTTGATCTTTTCAAAAAATGAGCTCCTGAATTCATTAATTTTTTGAAGAGTTTTTTGTGTCTCTGTCTCCTTCAATTCTGCTCTGACCTTAGTTATTTCTTGCCTTCTGCTAGCTTTTGAATGTGTTTACTCTTGCTTCTCTAGTTCTTTTAATTGTGGTGTTAGGGTGTCAATTTTATATCTTTCCTGCTTTCTCTTGTGGTCATTTGGTGCTATAAATTTCCCTCCACACTCTGCTTTAAATGTGTCCCAGAGATTCTGGGATGTTGTGTCTTTGTTCTCATTGGTTTCAAAGAACATCTTTATTTCTGCCTTCATTTCGTTATGTACCCAGTAGTCATTCAGGAGCAGGTTGTTCAGTTTCCAGGTAGTTGAGCAGTTTTGAGTGAGGTTCTTAATTCTGAGTTCTAGTTTGATTGCACTGTAGTCTGAGAGTCAGTTTGTTAAAATTTCTGTTATTTTCCATTCACTGAGGAGTGCTTTACTTCCAACTATGTGATCTATTTTGTAATAAGTGTGATGTGGTGTTGAGAAGAACGTATATTCTGTTGATTTTGGGTGGAGAGTTCTATAGATGTCTTTTAGGTCCACTTGGTACAGAGCTGAGTTCAATTCCTGGATATCCTTGTTAACTGTCTGTCTCATTGATCTGTCTAATGTTGACAGTGGGGTGTTAAAGTCTCCCATTATTATTGTATGGGAGTCTAAGTCTCTTTGTAGGTCTTTAAGGACTTCCTTTATGAATCGAGGTGCTCCTGTATTGGGTTCATATATATTTAGTATAGTTAGCTCTTCTTGTTGAATTGATCCCTTTACCATTATGTAATGGCCTTCTTTGTCTCTTTTGATCTTTGTTTGTCTAAAGTCTACTTTACCAGAGACTAGGATTGCAACCCCTGCTTTTTTTTGTTTTCCATTTGCTTGGTAGATCTTCCTCCATCCCCTTATTTTGAGCCTATGTGTATCTCTGCATGTGAGATGGGTCTCCTGAATACAGCACACTGATGGGTCTTGACTCTTTATCCAATTTGCCAGTCTGTGTCTTTCAATTGGAGCATTGAGCCCATTTACATTTAAGGTTAATATTGTTATGTGTGAAT
>NW_012104876.1:1986588-2080718 GCF_000951045.1 Mandrillus leucophaeus | reverse complement strand
TTACTCTTTTTTCTCTAAACTTCTCTTCTCACTTCATTTCATTCATTTGATCTTCTATCACTGAGATCCTTTATTCCACCTGATCAAATCTGCTACTGAAGCTTGTGCATGCATCACGTAGTTCTTACGCCATGGTTTTCGGCTCCATCAGGTCATTTAAGGACTTCTCTACACTGTTTATTCTAGTTAGCCACTTGTCTAGTCTTTCTTCAAAGTTTTTAGCTTCTTCACAATGGGTTCAAACATCCTCCTTTAGCTTGGAAAAGTTTGTTATTACCGATCATCTGAAGCCTTCTTCTCTCAACTCATCAAAGTTATTCTCCGTCCAGCTTTGTTCCATTGCTGGCAAGGAGCTGCATTCCTTTGAAGGAGAAGAGGTGCTCTGATTTTAGAATTTTCAGCTTTTCTGCTCTGGTGCTTTTATCTGCCTTTGTTCTTTGATGATGGTGACATACAGATGGGGTTTTGGTGTGAATGTCCTTTCTGTTTCTTAGTTTTCCTTCTAACAGTCAGGACCCTGAGCTGCAGGTCTGTTGGGGTTTTCTGGAGATCCACTCCAGACCCTGTTTACCTGGGTATCACCAGCGGAGGCTGCAGAACAGCAAATATTGCAGAACAGCAAATGTTGCTGTCTGATCGTTCTTCTGGAAGCTTCGTCTCAGAGGGGCACCTGGCTGTATGAGGTGTCAGTTGGCCCCTACTGGAAGGTGTCTTCAAGTTAGTCTATTCAGGTACCCACTTGAGGAGGAAGTCTGTCTGTTCTCAGATCTCAAACTGCGTGCTGGGAGAACCACTACTCTCTTCAAAGCTGTCAGACAGGGACGTTTAAGTCTGTGGAAGTTTCTGCTGCCTTTTGTTCAGCTATGCCCTGCCCCTAGAGGTCCAGTCTATAGAGGCAGGCAGGCCTCCTTGAGCTGCAGTTGGCTCCCCCTAGTTCGAGCTTCCTGGCCACTTTGTTTACCTCCTCAAGCCTCAGCAATGGCGAACGCCACTCCCCCAGCCTTGCTGCCATCTTGAAGTTCGATATCAGACTGCTGTGCTAGCAGTGAGTGAGGCTCCATGGGCGTGGGACCCTCCAACCCAGGCGTGGGATATAATCTCCTGGTGTGCCATTTGCTAAGGCCGTTGAAAAAGTGCAGTATAAGGGTGGGAGTTTCCCAATTTTGCAGGTACCGTCTGTCACGGCTTCCCTTTGCTGGGAAAGGGAATTCTGTGACCCCTTTCATTTCCCGGGTGAGGTGATGTCCCGCCCTGCTCTGTGGGCTGCACCCACTCTCTGACAAGCCCCAGTGAGATGAACCCGGTACCTCAGTTGGAAATGCAGAAAGCACCCATCTTCTGCATCGCTCGCACTGGTAGCTGCAGACTGGAGCTGTTCCTATTTGACCATCTTGGAACCTCCAGACTCTTTCTTTAATTTCTTGAAGTATAAATTTTGATTATTGATTTGAGACCTTTCTTCTCTTTCAATGTGGGTTTTTACAGTTTTTAACTGATCTTGGCAAAATCTGCCTGGGAAGCCACCCTATCCCTGGGAATGCTCCAAGTCAGATGAAATAAAGGCAAGGCCTTTCACAGGTCCATAAGGGAGCCACTGGACAAATCAAAATCCACAACAACAATTCTTTGAGAACAAAATCCGTGTTGCTCTTTCTTGCACTAGGAACCTGTACCAGGAATGCAACGTGTTGTCCTAGTAGCTGCCGTAGATCTGGGATCTGGGTGATGGCTGTCAGGCAGTTTAAAATGTCACAGCGTTTTCTTACTGTAGCAACTTGTTTCTTCACCAAGCTTTCATCTGGTTGCTGTGTTTTTAACTAGACTCCAGAGTTCTGTAAAAGTTTATTTTGACAGGTTTTACTAGCTCATTATTTGTTTTTATGAAAGGAAAGCACCCTGGAATTTTCTTTTCTACTATTTTTAGTGACATCATCCTAAAATTTTATTCCTTTTTGTTTGTTTGTTTGTTTACCAACTCCATTTCTCTTCCTGATCAACAAAAGCCTTGATTTTGTTCAGGGAACTATCCATCCACCAGCACCAACCCTTCATAGTCTGCACATTCCAGGAAAACTCCATGCTAAAATCCTTTCTCTTTCTTTCACTGAATACAACTTTTCTGTCCTATATTTTATGTTCTCAGTACCTAGCTAGATGGCAGGGTCTATTCTAATGACCTCATTTGATTTTCTTTTTTCTTAAATTTGAATAATTTTCATCAATCTTTCTTTAAGTTCACTATTTCTGTGTTATCTCTAATCCTTTCTTAATACCATTCAGTTAAATTTTTACTTCAGAAATTGAATTTTCTATTTGTAGAATTTCCAGTTGGTTATTCTAGTTTTAATTTTTCTGCCTGGGTTTCTTATTTGTTTTTTCATTATGCGGCTATTTCCCTTTGGTGTATTTAGCATCATTAAAATAGCTGCTTTAACATTTTTGTCTTCTAATGCCAACATCTGGGTAAACTCGAAGTTACTGTGCATTGCCTGGCCTTTCTCCTGAGTAGTAATAAAATTATCTTGTTTATTCATATGTCTAATAATTTTATATTTTTCTATACATTATTAATGATATATTAGAGATATTCTCAATTTTGCTCCTCTTAAAAATATTTTTATTTTAGCAGATAGTTAACTTGACTGGACTCAAACTAAAGACTCCTGGTTTCTTGCAAAGGAATGGGGCTAAAAACTCTTTTCAATTGCTTTAGCTTTATTGTGACTATTTGGAGTCTGCACTGCACATATGTGTTTCAGATAGTCAGTTAGAGATTTGGGCAGGGTTTATACTCTGAGTTTATACTCAGATTCCTCTTTGCTGGCTTAATTGTTTTTGGGATTCCCTCCCCTCACCTTTCAGTTTCTCCAGATATTCCATACTCTAATCTCTAGTTCAGGGGTTGTCAAAATAAGGTCCCTGGGCCAAATCCAATCCATTACCTATTTTTGTAAAGCTTATTCACTAAGAATGTTTTTATTTTTTGTGGGTTTTTTTTTTTTTTTAACATTTTAAAGGATTGTAAAACAAACAAAAAAACTATGCAACAGAGACAATATGTGGCTCAAAAGCCTAAAATATTTACTCTGTGGTCCTTTACCAAAAGAATATTAGGACCACAGTTTTAGGTCTTCAATATGGTAAGATGGTGTATTTCTATCTATATGAACTTTAGCTTCTTTGTGTGCCCAACTGGTTCTTGTCCTGAAGTGAAGGAACATAATACTGGGAAACCCATTTAGGGCCACTGCCTTTTTCTGAGGATATAACTCTCCATTCCAGCTACTGTCTATTTTTAGTCACTCTTCAGTGTTTTTAAGTAATATATGTTAGTATTTTTGTCTAGAATATATCATTGTTTTGTGGGAAGGTTGTTCTGCCAAAAGTTACTCCATCATTATCCATTTCAACCCATTCTAATCCATTAAATTCAAGTAAAATAATACTTCCTAGAGCCTTTTCTGGGCTATGTGCTATGCTAGTCTTCTGGAGGATGCAAAGGTGAATTACGAGACCACTACTTGTCATGTTACAGTGCAGTGAAATATGAAAAGTATAAAAATAACTCAGAAGGAAAGGACCTGGTGCCACAGACATAAGTGGGAAAAAAGCAAAAGTGGATGAGTAGATAACAAAGGAAAAGCTAATGAATGAGATGTCCATAGGGGACTTTGAAAAATTCCAGAAAACTTTAAAATCTGGGAGGCTATGCACATGTCTAGGTCTGTATGTATTCTCAGGAATGATCTTAGATAGATGGCTGTAGGTTCTCATGCCAGGCAAACCTTGAAGTTTTATACAGTCAGAATGGTAAGAATAAGGCAGATTTGTAAACCCTCTGAATGAGTGTTCAAAACATGCTCCAGTACATACACAGAGCCTCTCAGCAAAGAAGGGGAGAATATTGGTTCCAGGCAGTTAGAGAAATCTCTGTAGAAGCATTAGATGACTGCTAGATTAAACATGGATTAAGTCAAATATGATAAAGAATACAGACTTCAAGGAACTAGACCAAGAATGTCACTAAACAGCAACAAACAGCAGCAAATCCCAGGAATGGGTAAAATTGAACATTCAAAGTTCCCTAATTTATTACTTAAAATGTACAGTTTTCAACAAAAGAATTAGGAGACATGCAAATAAATAAGGAGGTACACCTCATATACAGAAAAAAAAAGCAAACAATAAAAACTGACCCTTAGAAAGCCCACATGTTGAATTTAGTTGATGAAAAATTTAAATCAGTTATTTTAATATATTTTAAAAACTGAAGATCACATTGTTTAAAAACTAAAGAAAAATATGAAAATGATGCTTCACCAAATTCAGAATATTAATAAGACATAGAATTTATTTTAGAAAGAACTGAATAGAAATTCTTTAGTAGAACAGTATAAAGACTGAAATAAAAAATTCACCAACGAAGCTCAACAGCAGATTTGAACAGACAAAAGAAAGAATGAGTGACATTGAAGATAAGCCAACTGAGATTATGTAGTCTAAGAAACAAAAAAAAAAAAAATTAAGAAAAAGAAACAGTTCCTTGGAGATCTGTACAAACTGTACCAGTGTGTCCATACTGGAAGTTCCAGAATGAAAGGAAAGGGGGAGAGAAGCAAAATAAAAAAGTGAAAAGGTAATGGTCAAAACCTTTCCACATTTGATAAAAAATAATAATAATCTACACATCCAAGAACCTCAAAAAACTCCAAGTGAGATCAACTCAAAGAGATCTGTATCCAGACACATCATAATCAAACTATCCATTCTCAAAGACAAAGTGAAAACCTTGGAAACAGCAAGAGAGAAGTGACTCACCACATACAAGTACTTTTCAGTAAAATTAAAAACTGATTGTCCAACATAAACCATGGAGACCAGAAGACGGTGGGATGACATATTTGAAGGACTGGGAAAAAAGCCTGATGACATATTTGAAGGACTGGGAAAAAAGCCTGCTATCCAAAAATTCTATATAGGGTAAAACTGTCCTTCAAAAATGAAGGATAAATTGAGAAATTCCCAGATAAACAAAAATAGAGAATTCACTTCTAGCAGACCTGCCCTATTAGAAGTACTAAAGAGAGTCTTCTGGTTAAAATGAAAGAGCCCTACACAGTAACTTGAATCTACATGAAAAATTAAAGAGCACCAGTTAAGGTAACTATGCAATTATAATAAAAGATAGTACACATGTATATTTTATTTGTAACTATTTCTCCTATATCATTGAGACAACAATTGCATAGGGCAATAATGAAAATTTTTTCTACTACAGTGAGATATCATCTCATCCTAGTTAAAATGACTTTTATCCAAAAAGCAGGCAATAATGAATTCTGGCAAGGATATGGCAAAAGGGGAACCCTCATACCCTGTTGGTGAGAATGTAAATTTGTACCATCACTACGGAGAACAAAGTTAAAGTTCCTCAAAAAACTAAAAATATAACCACGGTATGATTCAGCAATCCCACAGCTGGGTGTATATCCAAAAGAAAGGAAATCCATGTATCAAAGAGCTATGTGCACTCCCATGTTTTTTGCTGCATTATTCACAGTAGCCGAGATATGGAATCAACCTAAGTGTCCATCATCCATCAACAGATGAATGGATAAAGAAAATGTGGTGCATATGCGCAAGGGAGTATTGTTCAGCCATAAAGAAAGAATGAGATCCTCTCATTTGCAACAACATGGATGGAACTGAAAGACATTATGTTAAGTGAAATAAACCAAGCACGGGAAGACAAACATTGTGTGTTCTCACTTATTCGTGTGATCTAAAAGACAAAATTGATCTCATGAAGATAGACAGTGGAATAATGGTTACCAGAAGCAGGGAAAGGTATTGAAGAAGGGGAGATAAAATGGAGTTGGTTAATGGGTACGAAAATGCACACTATGGGGTATTTTTGGATAGCAGGCTTTTTTCCCCCAGTGCTCTAGTTGGGTAATTAGATAGAATAAATAAGATCTAGTATTTTGTAGCATAATAGAGTGACTACAGTTTAAAATAATTTATTATATATTTTTAAATAACTAAAAGTGTGAAATTGGCATGTTCTTAACATAAAGAAATGATAAATTCTTAAAATGATGGATACCTCAATTACCCTGTTTTGATCATTACCAATTGTATGCTTATATAAAACATAATATGTCACCCATAGATTCATACAACTATTATATACTCATAATAAAAAATGAAAATTTTTAAAAGTCGCGGCACACAATGTGTAAAGTCGTGATCTATATAACAATAACAGCAGAAAGAATGGGGGAGAGAATAGAGCTATATTAACAAAATTTTTATATGGTACTAAAATTAAGCGGGTGGTAATCCAAACAAGATTGTTATAAATTAGCATGTTAATTATCGTACCAAGAATAACTCTTAAGAAAATAACTTTAAAATGTATAGTATAATTGCAAACAGGCCTTCAAACAGATACTCATACAACACTGTTTATAGCCGAATTCTTCACAATAGCCAAAAGGTGGAAACTACCACTTTAGCTTCAACTGGATCATCCCTGATGTGTCTATTTCATATAGTGCAGTTTGAGTTAAGATTTCGATTTAAAAACTAGAAGATGTACGATTTTTAAAAATTATCCCTTCCTGGTCACTTACACATGTTACTCTCTTGGCCTAGAGACCTCTTCCCAGTGTCTTGTCTGGCTGACACCTTCTTAGTGTCTCCACTGAATTACCACTTCCTCAAAGATACTCAGCCTAGTTCAGATTCTCTTGCATGCAATTGTCCTCTTTTCAGTTCTTTGCCTCTTGGAAATTGTGTAGTTATTTATCATAATCCCTTAGTCAATATCCACCTTTCCCACTAGATTGTAAGTACCCAAAGGGCAGCAATTATGCCTGTGTGGCTTGCTATGCTGTACATAGCACATTTCCTGGCCCAATATCTAGAGTAAAATACTCCAGAGCCTAGCAGTCTCAGACTAATTCAAAATCATGCACCAGGCAAAGCCAGCTGTGGGAACACAACATGCTACTTTATTCCAGCAACTTCTAGGAGGCTATCCTTTGTGGCAGCAAGGAAAAAGGGAGGACTAGTCTAAAGGATAATAGCCATGAGTGTGACTCTGTTAAGTACTCATTACAATGACCCTTTTGAAGATTCTTCTCCAGCCTGCTCTTTTCATCTGTAACTGAGGGAGACACTAAGGGCACCCTGAGAAACCTGTCACTTGGTCCAAGCTCAGCCTGGAGCTTAAAGAAATCAGAGAGCTTTCCAAGAAAGTGACTAAGAGATTCCTGACATTTTCTTCCTTTCCTGACTTTGCTCAGCAATTCCTAAAGGGAACCCGTAAGTAGGGATGAAGAAGTGCAGTGCTGAGCGGAGAGCACTGATGTGGAGTCAGAGAGGCTTGGATTGCATTTGCAACTCTGCTCTTTACAGGGAAATGTTGGGTATGTCAACTCCATGCCCAACAACTCCAAAACTCCAAAATTAAAAGTGAGTTTTAATTTTCTCATCCACAACATGGAGTTGACTCTGTTTCTTAGCATTTTTGTGTGTATTTGAAGTGTCTAACAAGGTGCATGGGTACATACAAACTACTCAACAAATGTTTATTGCTATCCTGCTCCACAGATCCAGCTTTTTAAGCAAGTAAAGGCCTTAACAGAGATGAAGGCAGCACCTATATAACTCCTTCCCTTACATGTAGTTGCTCAAACGCTGCAGCTATACTGGGGATTCATTTTACATTTCTGCCATTCTTTTTTACTTTCTCACCATCCCCTGCTTTCTCAATGCTCTGTCAAGCAACCACTTCCTTATGCATGTCCCCCAAAGGGCAAAATTCTGAAAAAAAAAAAAAAAAAAAAAAGAAAACCACTAGAAGTGATTTTCACATTCTCTAAGTTGAATTTTACATCAAATATAGAAATCACCTCTTGCCTCTGCTTCAATGCCTCTGGTGATGGGCAGCTCACTTCCCATTGAAGCAGTTCTTCCCGTCTTGGAGCAGCTTCAGCTTTGCACAGTCCTTCTAAATAAGAAACTCAGATATTAGCAGATTTGGTCTAACTGCTGACAATTGGCTGGCCTCACACGGACTGACAATGGAACTGAATCTTTGAAATTGGCATAGTCAGGGAAAATCCAGAAAATCTGGTTAACAAGGAATTGGAAGTTCCATGCAAAAGGGAGACACAATAGAGGACACAACCTCATATAAAAATGGAAAATGACAGAAAAACCTGCTAGAGCTCTGTGGACCTCAGCTGAAAGAGAATGGGAGTGGAAGAGAAGTATGTGTGTACACACATACACCTTGTTACCGTATAACAGTGTTGTAGAAAAGGCAGTAGAAGTTTCCCACAGATGGTTCAGAGTTTCACCTTTGAGCTGCCTTATTAGATCCTGTACTATGCCTGGCAGGCCTACTAGCTTCCCAGTACTGACCTTGCTCAAATGCTCTGCCTCCTGACCCCAAGGTCCACGTGATTTCTGCTCCAAACCCAGTGGCATGACTATGGCACTTGGAACACACCAAGATGATATGTGCTGGAAAGCTCAGCCATCTCCAGTCTTGTAGATAGCTTAAAGACCACATCTGTCCTATACATGATCTGAGGCTTTAGCTATCTCTACAATATACTTCATTCTGTCTGAAGGGGGAGCTGCCCAGCATGATGGAGCTGGGAATAGGAACTATTAGCATTGGTGTTCTTCAATCTGACCTTCTCTCTTCTCCTGGTTAATGTCCTTAGGAGCCATCCATAACCACTACTGCCCTAAAGATAACTGATTCCATCTTTATTTGGTGACAGCCTTGCCAATATTGGAATTTGGTTTCCCACACATTCTTTTGCTGTATCAAAACTATCCCCAAAGAAGTGTTTGTTGGAGCAGCCTGAACTTTTCTCTGGAAACACTGCGAGCATAAACACTATATGAACCACATGTGGTTTAAAAGTGCTTATGATAGCATTCTCCAGTTTTAAAAAAGTCAATAAACTTGCATTAAACATTGATTTCAAACTGTTTCCTGCTACTCTGCGTGTAACCAAGCTTCTGAAAAGACTATATATTATCTGCTGTTGTTGTTTAAAGTCAAGGTAACAACCGAACACTATAAATATGCTCATATGAACACTTGAGTCTAATGCAGGTATGTTTGTGCTTTGTATTTGCATAGGGTGAGCTCTCAACTGCTTCACCAAGATGGACATAATCTCCTGAAAAGCAATTACCACTTGGCTATGGGCATTGCTTTCTAAGGTTCAGAGCTTCAATGAACTGCATTGGAATTCTATCCCAATTATAACTCTTTATCACAAATTCTGAAACTTTAAGATCAGTTTTGTAAGTTCTGATCAAATAAAATACTGATTCGGTTGTCACTTTAAAAAACAACACCCTTTTTCTTCTTTTAGGGTTATTATTCTAGCAGAAATCACATCTCTGTGGGTCATTTTCCATTCTCCTTTGTAAAAGAGTTTCTGTCCCAGGCATTAACACGTAAGTCCCAGCTCTGTTCTTATTAGCTATGTGACACTAACAAAGCCATTCCACCTTTCCGTGAGAACTCAGTTTCTTTTGTAAGAAATGTAAGAAATGGGGGAAATACCACCTATACTTTAGAGTCATCAAAAAAAAAAAAACAAAAAAAAACAACAACAAAGCAAATGGGATGTAATTTGCAAAGAATCTAGCATAGAGCACCTGGAACACATAGTAGGTGATCAATACAGTAATATTAGTTATTTTTATTTCTATGCAGTTTACAAGTTGTGATTTATTAAATGTCAAGTCACAATTCAGTATGACCACTGCCTTAAAGCACTGATATAAACTGAAACAGGTCATTGTGATTTCTATATATTTTGTCGTCGTCTTCTAAAGGATCTATTTTTAGTTGAATCATATCCACATGGACCCAGAAATTCCTTTGATTGAGAGTTGTTTGTTTTCTACTGATCTATATCTGATGCAGTTTGTTTTTGGAACTTACTCTTAAACATCATTATCATTCTATTTTGTTTCTTTTTGTTTTAGCTTTCAAGACAAGGGAATAAGATTCTTCTATATTTAAGGAGCTGGGTTTTTAAATGTTACTGAGATGTATTTTGAGCCTTTTATATATTTTTGGTGAATTTAGAGCCTAACATTAAAGCCACACAATAAAATGAGGGAAAGTTTTGTACAGAAAATTTGTCATCCTGTTAGAAGCAAGAAAACCTGCTGACCTCAAGATGGCTAGGACATGTCCTATGGACTCACATCTAACTTTTCCTTCACATGCATAGAAGAGAAGGGAACCAAGGCAAAGGTGAAGGTGATGGTAGCAGTGCTATTTAGATGACAAGGCGATCAAGGAGAGAGAACTGAACTACATCCCGCCAGGGAGGAGAAATTCAGTGTGGGTGAAGAGTGTGAGATGCCCTTCAGTAGAACCTGGAAGCCTAGAAAGGAAGGAGATTGATAAAGTAGACCATTGTTAAGAAATTTCAGTCCCAGTATTCTTCTGGAAGTGTAATCAACACCATTTCCACCCACATCACTGGAGGATGCTAAAAGGAAGCAGTGGACACTAGCTAGCCAAGGGCTTGGTTTTCATCTATGTGCTATATACAGACAACTCAAAGAGAACCCAAGATGAGAAGTCAGAAGGTCTGGGTTCTGTTCTTAATTCTGTCACTCACTAGCTTTGGGACATAAGCAAGTCCTTTGCCTTCTGTGGTTTCTCTTGGCTTAACCATAAAATGAGAGGTTTGAATGACATCATCTTTTGGGAGACTTCCAACTTTATCACCATCCTGTATTTTTCAATATCAGAAGTTAAAAACACTAAGATGTGAAAGCAGACTTTTTGTTGTTATTATTTGTTTCTAACCACCTTTTCAGGGTAAACATCAAGTCCTTTCTATATAAGAAACTTGGTCAAACACTGTTCATGTAGAATTTAGTAAACAACTAAATTTAAATCCTTCCCACCACTACTTTGGTTTCTCTGTAAACTATGACCTTGATATGATATCATAGGCCTGAATAACTGTGGGTTCCTTAGGCTTGGCCAAAACAAGTTTAAGTCCTTGAGCTTGAAATGTTTTCGTCTTTACGTAACCCTAAAGAAAGAGAGGTGTTTTAACTGCACTTTGTTTTGAAAGATTTGTCTTGGGCAGTATTTTGTGCTGCACAACTGCAGCGCCTGAGCTTGGCCATGATTGCAATCACAGAGGTGCTGAAGACCCTCCCACTGATTTCAGCACTTCCCTGAAGAGCTGGGCAAATGTTCAAGTGTGAATGTTCCCATCGAATCCTGATCTTTTTAGCGACATCGTGTTTTCAAAGCAAACTCAAGACCACAGGGGTTGCTGGGCTTAGTGTGAACAATCAAATTCTAAGTAAACAGCCTCATCTTCCACCCTTCATCTCTCCTTCTTCCTCTGAATTTTGCTATCCGTTTGGAAACTTCTCTTTCATTTGGCTTGGGAGACCCCCTTTTGAGTCAGAGCCCTTTGTTTTAGTCAGAGTGTGCTCTGGAGTTGTCAGAGCCTGCATTCACTTCACTGTTTGTCATTGTCAAGGTGTTGTTTGAAGTTGCTAACTTGCCCTTTGGTGGCTATGCTAAATGCAGATGGAATGAAAAGACTATCATTCCCTCCTAATTCTCCCACTAGGCCAACCCAAAGCTATATACTTCCTTTGGAGTAACAGAAGGTGACAAGCAGCAGCTGCAGCAGCATTCATGTAACTAAACTCTTATCTGGCCTTGGGCCTGGTTGTCCAGTTTATACCCTACCATGAAAATTCTGAAATTCTATCATTTACTGAGGGAAGACCATGAATCCTGGAAATTTTAGAAGAATCCTCTTTTCAAGTGTCTGCCCACTCATACTTGTGTGTTGATTTGGGATTTGAAAAAGTGGTTTCTGTATTCACTTTGTCAGAGGTGGGACTGAGGTTCTCAATGAGAACACTGTTTAAACTTTGGACAATACGAAAAAATTGGGTCATAAATACTTTAAATTGAAATAATTATTTTTTCCCTTTGTGGTACACATTCGTAAACTTGGGTACAGATAAGTAGAAGGTCAGTAGATGAGTTTATTTCTCTGTAGCCAAATCACCTTTCTAGGCAGTCAAATGAAGATGGGAAAAATTTTCAGACTGTCTTCATATAGTATTGCCCTTTGACATTGAAGCTTGAGACATAGAATGTCAGAGGTACAAGGAGCCTTGGGCATCTTCCCACTGTCACCTTTTACATATAAAGACACTGAGGCCTAAAAGAGGAAGTAACTTGCCCAAGGTCAAAAACCAAGTCAGAGGTTGATCTGGGGCCCAAATGCACACCTCCTAAATATTAAATAGAACCTGTTAATATTTACTAGACAAAAGAGACAAAGTCAAAAAGATAAAGGAAACGTAGGAATATGAGCTAAGGAAAAACTTGAGGTTTAGAAATCATCTAAGGCAGAAAGACTGCCCTGTCTTAAAGAACTGTTACCATTAGTAGCAGCTAAAGAAAGCTGAGCACAGAGCTATGTGCCCAGAGAAGATGAGACAAATTCAGTACGTGGACAGCACAGTAATTCTGTTCCAGGAAACTGAAGAGAAACCTGAGAAAGAGATTTGTTTTCCTAGACACTAACGATGCTAAAAGGAATTATTCTGCCTCTGGACTGAACCATGGCAAGAAAGCTCGACTGACCCTGAAGATGAGGTTAAAAGAGGGGTCAACCAGTCCAAAGGGAAAATGGGGAGGGCTTGGAGGAGCATAAGTAAAGTTTGAGACTGAGTCACTAACGTGGAACATTTCTGTTTAGAAGACCTGAGAGTCTACTTAGGATATACGATCTCTTCAGGCAGCAGCTCCTAGACTGCCCACTGCATTACAAGAGGAGGTTACGTAGTATAGTGAATGGGTGGCAGGTCTGGAGCCCAACAGACTTGAATCTATATCCTGGCCCTGCTTTACCTCTTTTGTGACCATAGACTAGCTGTTTACCTTCTCTGGACCTAATGTTTCTTTAAATTCAAGAAACCCCAAAGGATTATTTGTAGGATTCAGTAAAATAATACTTATTAGAATGTTTGGAATATAGCATGCATTCATATATGCCAGATATTATTAATAACAACCAGCTGAAAGTGAAAAGATCCACAGAATTCAAACACAAAGTGACTGGCTCATTAATATGTTTGCTTTTCCTTGATGAATGTGTCAGAGCACTTCTGGTCTCTGAGCTACAATTTCCTAGTTTATCAAAATGAATATTGTATTTATAATAATGTCTTAGGGTTGTTATGACAGTTCATCGAGATATGGTGTGTACAGCATCTGTTCCACTGGGGTAGTTATAATTATTGAATTGGGGTCAGATATTCCACGGATGAAGAGAAAAAGGGCCAAATCCAAGAGGTCTGATTGTCTAGAGATGGTGGTAGTGCAATGATACCAATGCAAGTAAGTACAGAAACAAGGCAAGGGCTTTCCCGTCGGGAGCTTATCTTAGCTGACTTATGCCAGAAACTTCAAAAAAATAATTGCAAATGCCCCCTCTCTCTTTGGTTCACTTAGAATTGAAAGCATGTCAGCAGAATCACTGGCTTGTCTTGGATGCCTCCCTGGAAATCCAAGGCTTCTCATGACAAAGTCACATCTAGGGTGGTCTGAACAACACTTAGCCTGTGGTCCTATTCATCATGTTAATGGTGGTGACATTAATCACTTCCTGAGGTTTTGAGTCAGAGAACCCACTTCCACTTCTAGGGATTGTGCTTTGAAAGTATACAAACATCAATAGGAGCCCCTACTGTGTGCAGGATGTTGTGCCTGGCTCAGAGTAGGCACTCAAATATTTGTTGATGGATTGATTGATTAGAGAGGTGACTGAGATTAGTAAAACATTCTCTCCCTTTAAGACACTGGCATCCAGCGGGGAATATTGACTCATACAAAGCTAGTTTGCACCCAGAATAAACTGATTAAAGATAAGTAAAAAGTAAAAGACAGCAATTGGGAATCATTCCAACGGGAGGTGTCTACGGTGTCTAGGAGAGCTACTAGGAGAAGAAAGCACTTGATGTGTACCTTTGCGGCTAATTGAGATTTTTGACATTGAAGAGAAAGGGCCCTTCAATTACAGAGAGTAGAGTAACCATAGGAAGCAATAAAGAGCAGGCCTTCCTATTAGAAAATAATAATAAACAGGCCGGGTGCGGTGGCTCAAGCCTGTAATCCCAGCACTTTGGGAGGCCGAGGCGGGAGGATCACGAGGTCAGGAGATCGAGACCATCCTGGCTAACACGGTGAAACCCCGTCTCTACTAAAAAGACAAAAAACTAGCTGGGCGAGGTCTGTAGTCCCAGCTACTTGGGAGGCTGAGGCAGGAGAATGGCGTAAACCCGGGAGGCGGAGCTTGCAGTGAGCTGAGATCCCGCCACTGCACTCCAGCCTGGGCGACAGAGCGAGACTCCGTCTCAAAAATAATAACAATAATAATAATAATAAACAAATAATAAACAGTGATTTGTGTGTCTGCGTTCTCATGCAAACATGTGTGCATGTGTGCTGGGGTCAGAGCATGGAGAGTCATGATGCCACATAAATAATTTGGATCTTCGTTTCTGTAGGTGATGGGTATCTGGGGGAGATTTTGAGCAAGGGGATGATGGAGTTAACTAGATAGCTTGGGTTTTATTACTAGACGTAGACACTTCAAAATTACTAAGAAATGACTTTTCCACCATCACTAAGGCTGCTGGGGTCAGGAGAACAAAGAGAAAGCCATAAAAGTTTATTCAGATGAACAACAAACTGATGAAAACAACTTTAAGGAGAACGGGACAACTTCAGTGAGCTGAGCTCTTGGGCTGGTGACCGACAGCTACCCTTGCAACATCACCATCATCCCTGCTTTAAAAAAAAAAAAAAGTATTTGACACCAGCTATCGACAGCAGGATCAATACTTGCTGTAGCAGAGGACACTGCTGGCAGGTGTCCACCAAACATTGTGATTCCATTTTATTTCAACTGTGTTTGAAAGAAGGGACTGCACTCTACAGTCCACCAGAGGGAATGCATTGCCGATGAAGAGAATAACATTAATATGAATTTCACAAAACACAATCTTTGCAGGTCTTCCTAGGTTTCAACATTTTAAAGAGTTCTAGGTTTAAATAAGTTTAGGAAATTACTAGCTAACAAGATTCAACTAGTATCTTTGCTGAAGGAATTCTCAGAGCCTTCCCTAGGTGAATGTGTGTTGTGACCCTTTAAAAAGGGGCTTAAATATACAGTGTTTTCCACACTTATTTGACCTCAGAACCCTCTGTTTGTGTTTGGTTGGGTTTTTAAATATTTCTAACTAACAAACAAAATCTATATGTTGTATAATATGATGTTTTGATATATATGTTGTAAAATGATTAAATCAAGCTAATTAACATATCTATCACCTCATACTTAGCACCTTTTTGTGGTGAGACAGTCAAAATCTACTCACTGAGGGCCAGGCACGGTGGCTCATGCTGTAATACCAACACTTTCAGAGGCTGAGGCAGGAGGATCACTTGATCACTTGAGGACAGGAGCTTGAGACCAGCCTGGTAAACATAGAGAAACCTCTTCTTTTTCTGATTTTTTATCTGTATATTAAAAAGAAGTATATATACAGTGTATACATATGTATATACTCACGTAGCAATTTTCAAATATTTATTATTATTACCTCATCACTATGCTATCCAGTAGATGTCCAGAACTTATTCCTCCCATGTAACTGAAACTTTGTTTCAACATCTCCTCATCCTCCTCCCTCCATCCCAGCCCCTTGTAACCACCATTTTACTCTCTGCTTCTATGAGTTCTACTTTTTCTTATTCCACATATATGTAAAATCATGCAATATTAGACTTTCCGTGCCTGACTTATTTCACTTAACATAATGACCTCCAGTTCCAGCCATGTTGCTGCAAATGATAGGATTTCACTTTTTTAAAAGGTTGAATAGTATTCCATTGTGTATATATGCCACATTTTCTTTATCCAATCATCTACTGATGAGCACTTAGGTTGAGTCCATAACTGGCTGTTGTGAATAGTGCTGTAATGAATATGGCAGTGTAAATATCTCTTCAATACACTGACTTTATTTCCTTTAGATATATAACCAGAAGTGGAGTTACTGAAGCATACAAAAAAAAAAATTATTTGTTTTTGGAAGAGTATGTCGGATGAATCCACATTGGAAATGCTGTTGCAGAGAATAGGATTCAATGTAAAATAGTATTTTGGACTTGAGTCTTATAGATCACGGATAATGGTACTCTGTTATAAAGCAATTTCTATTTACTAAGCTGCTTTCTGCTTTATAATGCCCATCAATCAGAACAACTCTCATTTGTACTCATTTCAGTGCACATGTCATGCAGGCTATTCATATTTTTTTCATGCATTTAATACATTGTCTTCCCTAATACCTACTTCCAGTCCTCTTGTTTGAACTGTAGCAATGGCCTCTTAAGAGGTTCTCATTCCTATCTATGTTGTCTTCTCTTTTGGATTCATCCTGTATGATTCCTAAAGCATAGATTCACTCATGTTACTACACTGCTCAGAGTGACAATAGCTTTCTTTAAAATGTACATAAAAAATTCTCACTATGGCATTCAATGCCCATCCCACTCAGGCCCTAACCTAATTTTCTTTTGAGTCTCTCCTTCCCCCAATTTACATGATTGTCATACTGGAATCAAATGAGTCCACTTGCTAATCTCCATTGCTTGAACCTTAGTGCCTCCATGGTTGTGCTAAATCTGTTCTTTGTTCAGGAAAACACAGCTGAAATACTTCGTCCTCCGTGAAGCACTTGCCTAATAACACCTGATGAAAGCTTGGACAAGTCACTTAGCCTCTTTGTTCTCATTTGAAAAATGGGACAATCATAATATCTACCAACAGGATTGCTGTGAAGATTAAATGAAATAATACATGTACGGCAGCTGCTAGCTTAATCGATGCCACTTTCTCACATAATATTGTAAACTTCCTGATGAAAGTTACTGAGCCTGATTCTCCTATGCATCCCACATACCCAGTTCAAATGCCTGGCCTTGGTAGGCACTTATATTTATTGAGTGAATTACACATGATTGGCCAGGCTTCCTCTCCTTTCCCACTCTGCCCTATTGTGAAGCCAGGGTGAAGTTACCCTGCAGGGTCAAGCACACAGTTCTTCTACCAATGGCTCACCATTATCCTACAGTTTTAAGCACAACTGCTTGGAAGTTCAAGAATAAATTTGGTTCTAATTTTTTAAATAACTCAGAAAAGGGAAAAAAAACTCATTAAAACACAAATGAATCTCACTATAGTACTATGTTTCAATCCTGAATCATATCAAAATTAATCAAAATGTCTTCTATAATATTCAGCTATCTACATTTTTTCCTACACTGTCACTGTTTTATTTTCAAAGAGAAAATGTTCTTCCCTTTGATAAATTGATGAAGACTGCCACCTATTCGCTATTTGACTGAAATGCCATGCATGTGGCATCCTACTCGTACCCACTGAAATCTAGCAAGTTACTTCTGAGAGGCTGCCATTCACCTCAGTTGATCCAGTGAGCTTATCTGGGAATGGGATGTGGATAGGGGTCAGAGATCATTTCTTCTGATACATAGAAAAATATAATTCCATTCTTGCTGAGATACACACAGAAGTGTTTAAAGTAATAAAGTCCTGGTCTAGTTACAAGCCCAAATAATAGAAACACCTCTGTGCTGATTATTCTCTAGCTGAGTTGCCAGATAAAATACAGCATACTGAATGAAATTTGGATATCACAGAAACAATGAAAACTGCTTAGTGTAAGCATGTTCCATGGAATATTTGATACACACTTATACTAAAAATTTATTCTTGTTTAACTGAAATTCAAACTCAGCTGCATGCCCTGTATTTGTATTTGCTAAATCTGTCTACTCTACTTCAGTGCTCCCTTCCCTATATACTCTCCATTCTCAGGACATCCAGCTCTATGCCCTGGAGGCTGACCACAGTTGCAAATCTTGGGCTCCCTTTTCCCCTGGCTTGTGTTTTAGTTTGTTCAATGGGAAGTAGTAAAATAGGATCTAAGAGTGGAAGGAAAAAGAAGCCAGTCACTTATCCCTTACCCTCATGGTTCTGGCAGTGACTATATTCATCACTGGTCATAAATCCTGCCTGGTAGCCTCTCTTCTGTGGCTCCAAGTTCTCTCAAGATTCCCATAATTCCATTTCCTTCACCTTCACGCTTAGGGAAGGAAAGGTTTCTCACGGTTACAGATTCCTAGTGCTTTGGCATCCTGTGATGTTTCCTTAACCCTGACCATAAATTTGTAACTAGTCTCTTCAATGATTTGCAACTAAACTCTTTGATTGTGTCCTTTGTTTCCCAGATGATACAACATTTTTTAAAATTAATTTACTTTTTAAAACTTTTAGGTTCAGGGGTACATGTACAAGTTTGTTACATAGGTAAATTTGTGTCATTGTCGTACAGATTATTTCATCATGTAGGTAATAAGCATAGTGCCCAATAGGCAGTTTTGTTTGTTTGTTTGTTTGTTTGGTTTTTGTTGTTGTTGTTTTGCTGTTCTCACCCTCCTTCCACCTTCCACCCACAAGTAGGCTGTAGTATCTATTTTTCCCTTCTTTGTGTCCATGTGTACTCAATGTTTAACTCCCCCTTATGAGTGAGAACTTGTATTGGATTTTCTGCTTCTGTGTTTGCTTGCTTAGGATAATGGCTTCCAGCTCCATCCATATTGCTACAAAGGACATGATCTCATTCTTTTTATGGCTGTGTAGTATTCCATTGAGTATATGTACCACATTATCTTAATGCAGTCTATCATTTGTGGGCATTTAGGTTGATTCCATGTCTTTCCTATTGTGAATAGTGCTGTGATGAACATACACATGCATGTGTCTTTGTGGTAGAACAATTTATATTCCTTTGAGTATATACCTAATAATGAAATTGCTGGTTAGAATGGTAGTTCTATTTCAAGTTCTTTGAGGAATTATCAAACTGCTTTATACAGTGGCTGAACTAATTAACATTCATGCCAGCAGTGTACAAGCATTCTCTTTTCTCCACAACTTCGCCAGCTCTGTTATTTTTTGCCTGCTCAATGGTAGCCATTGTGACTGGTGTGAGGCAGTAAGTGTCTCATTGTGGTTTTGATTTGCATTTCTCTAATGTTTAGTGATGTGGAGCATATTTTCATATGCTTGTTGACCGACTGTATGTCTTCTCTCAAAAAGTGTCTGTTAATGTCCTTTGCCCACTCTGTTATGGTGTTATTTTTTGCTTGTTCATTCATTTGAATTCCTTATAGATGCTGCCTACTAGACCTTTGTCAGATGGATAGTCTGCAAATATTTTCTCCCATTCTGTAGGTTATCTGTTTACTCTATTAATAGTTTCTTTTGCTGTGCAGAAGCTCTTTAGTTTAATTAGGTACCATTTGTTAATTTTTGGTTTGGTTGTAACTGCTTTTGGCATCTTTGTCATGAAATCTTTGCCAGGGGCTATGTTCAGAATGGTATTTCATAGGTTTTAGTCAAGGGTTTTTATAGTTTTATGTTTTGCATTCAAGTCCTTATCTTGAGTTGATTTTTGTATATGATGAAAGGAAAGGGTTCAGTTTCAATTTTCTGCATATGGCTAACTAGTATCCCAGCACCATTTATTAAATACGGAGTCCTTTTCCCATTGCTTGTTTTTGTCAACTTTGTTGAAGGTCAGATGATTGCAGGTGTGTAGTTTTATTTCTGAGTCCTCCATTCTGTTTCATTGATCTATGTGTCTGTTTTTGTAGCAGTGCCATGCTGTTTTGGATACTGTAGCCTTGTAGTATAAGTTTGAAGTCCAGTAATGTGAGGTCTCCAGCTTTGATCTTTTTGCTTAGAATTGTTTTGGCTATTTGGGCTCTACTTGTGTTCCACATGAATTGTAGAAAGTTTTTTTCTAATTCTGTGTAAAACTTTGTTGCTAGTTTGATAAGAATAGCATTGATTCTGTAAATTGCTTTGGGCAGAATGGACATTTTAACAGTATTGATTCTTCCTATCCATGAGCATGGAAATTTTTTTTTATTTGTTTGTGTCATCTCTGACTTATTTCAGCAGTGTTTTCTAATTCTGTTTGTAGATATTTTACATGTCTCTGGTTAGCTGTATTCCTAGGTATTTGATTTGTTTGTGGATATTGTGAATGGAATTGCATTTTTGATTTGGCTCTCAGCTTGGACATTGTTGGTGTATAGAAATATTACTAATTTTTGTACATAAACTTTGTTGAAGTTGTTTATCAGATCTAGAAACTTTTGGTCAGAGACCATACCATTCTCCAGGTATGGAATCATATCATCTGCAAACAGAGATAATTTGACTTTGTCTCTTCCTTTTTGGATGCCTTTTATTTCTTTCTCTTGCCTGATTGCTCTGGCAAGGACTTCCAGTACTATGTTGAATAGGAGTGGTGAGAGTGGGCATCCTTGTCTTTTTCCAGTTCTCAAGGGGAATGCTTTCAGCTTTTGTCCATTCAGTATGATGTTGGCTGTTAATTTGTCAGCGATGGCTCTTACTATTTTGAGGTATATCCTTTCAATGCCTAATTTGTTGAAGTTTGTTAATATGAAGGGCTGTTAATATTTTTTCAAAAAGCTTCTGCATTTATTGAGATGGTCATGTGGTTTTTGTTTTTTCTTCTGTTTATGTGATGGATCACATATATTGATTTGCATATGTTGAACTAACCTTGCATCCCAGCGATAAAGCCTACTTGATCGTGGTGAATTAGGGTTTCTTTGGTTTTTTTGGTTTTTGTTTTTGTTTGTTTGTTTGTTTGTTAGACAGAGCTTCATTCTTGTCACCCAGGCTGGAGTGCAATGGCATGATCTCGACTCACTGCAACCTCCGCCTCCTGGGTTCAGGAGATATTCCTGCCCCAGCCTACCAAGTAGCTGGGATTACAGGCACCTGCCACCAAGCCCAGCTAATTTTTGTGTTTTTAGTAGAGACAGGGTTTCACCATATTGGCCAGGCTGGTCTTGAAGTCCTGACCTCAGGTGATCCACCTGCCTCAGCCTCCCAAAGTGCTGGGATTACAGGCATGAGCCACTGTGCCTGGCTGGTGGATTAGCTTTTTGTTGTGCTGCTGGATTTCGTTTTTCTAGAATTTTGTGAGGAATTTTGCATCTACATTCATCAAGATATTGGCCTGAAGTTTTCTTTTTTTGTTGTGTCTCTGCCAGGTTTTGGTATCAGAATGATGCTGGCCTCACAGAATGCATTAAGGAGGAATGTTTCCTCCTCAATTTTTTCGAATAGTTTCAGTAGAAATGGTACCCACTCTTCTTTATGTATCTGTCATTTGGCTGTGAATCCATCTGGTTCAGGAGTTTTTCTGGTTGGCAAGACTTTCATTACTGGATCTATCTTGGAACTCGTTATTGGTCTGTTCAAGATTTCAGTTTCTTCCTGGTTCAATCTTGGGAGTTTGTATGTTTCCAGGAATGTATCCATTTCTTCTAGGTTTTCGAGTTTCTGTGCATAGAGGTGTTTCTAATAGTCTCTGAGAGTTTTTTGTATTACTGTGGAGACCGTGGTAAATCCTCTTTGTCATTTCTGATTGTGTTTATTTGGATCTTCTCTCTCTCTCTCTGTTTTTTTTTTCTTTTGAGACAGAGTCTCGCTCTGTTGCTTAGGATGGAGTGCAGTGGCGTGACCTCGGCTCACTGCAAACTTCATCTCCTGGGTTCAAGTGATTCTCCTGTCTCAGGCTTCTGAGTAGCTGGGATTACAGGCATGCGCCACCACACCCAGCTAATTTTTGTACTTTTAGTAGAGATGGGGTTTCACCATGTTGGCCAGACTGGTCTCAAACTCCTGACCTCAAGAGGGCCACCCACCTCAGCCTCCCAAAGTGTTGGGATTACAGGCGTGAGCCACCACGCCTGGCCTCTTTTTTCTTTATTACTCTAGCTAGTGGTTTATCAATCTTATTTATTCTTTCAGTGAACCAAGTTATGGTTTCATTGATCTTTTGTATGGTTTTTCTCATCTCAGTTTCATTCCATTCAACTCTGATTTTGTTTATTTTTTATCTTCTGCTAGCTTTGGGGTTGGTTTGCTCTTGTTTTTCTAGTTCCTCTATGTGTGATGTTAGGTTGTTAACTTGAGATTTTTTTTAACTTTTGATGTGGGGGTTTAGCACTATAATATTTCCTCTTAACACTGCTTTAGCTGTGTCCCAGAGATTCTAGTAAGTTGTCTCTTTGTTTTCATTAGTTTCAAACACTTTCTTGATTGCTGCCTTAATGTCATTGTTTACCCAAAAGTCATTCAGGAGCAAATTGTTTAATTTCTGTGTAAATGAATGCTTTTGGGTGATCTTCTTAGTATTGATTTCTGTTTTTATTGCACTGTGGTCCAAGAGTATGGTTGGTATAATTTTTTTTTTCTTTTCTTTGAATTTGCTGAGAATTGCTTTGTGGATGATTGTGTGGTTGATTTTAGAGTATGTTCCATGTGCCGATGGGAAGAATGTATATTCTGTTGTTTTTGAGTGAAGAGTTCTGTAGATGTCTATTAGGTCGATTTGGTTGTGTCAAGTTTAGGTCCCAAATATCTTTGTGTGTTTTTTGCCTTGATGATCTTTCTAATGCTTCAGTGGTGTGTTGAAGTCTCTCACTATTATTGTGTGGTTATCTAAATCTCTTCATAGGTCTCTAAGAACTTGTTTTATGAACCTGGGTGCTCCTTTGTTGGGTACATATATATTTAGGGTAGTTAGGTCTTCTCGTTGAACTCTTTGCCATTATGTAATGCCCTTCTTTGTCCTTAATTGTTATTTGTTTAAAGTCTGTTTTTTTCTGATATAAGAATAGTGAGTCATGCTATTTTTTGTTTTCTTTTTGCTTGGCAGATTTTTCTCTATCCCTTTGCTTTGAGCATATGAGTGTCATTGCATGTGATATGGGTATCTTGAAGATAACAAACACTTGGGCCTTGCTTCTTTATTCAGCTTACCACTCTGTGCCTTTTAAGTGGGGGCATTTAGCCTGTTTATATTCAAGGTTAATATTGATATGTGCAGATTTGATCCTGTCATTGTGCTGTTAGCTTGTTATTATGAAGACTTGATTGTGTCATTGCTTTACAGTGTCAATTGTCTATGCACTTAAATGTGGTTTTTGTGTTAGCCAGTAATAGTCTTTCCTTTCCGTATTTAGCACTCCCTTCAGGAGCTCTTGTAAGGCAGGTCTGGTGATAATGAAATCCCTTTGAATTTGCTTGTCTGAAAAGGATCTTATTCTTGGTTGGAATTTCTCTTACTTAAGAATGCTGAATATAGCCCCCCAGTCTCTTCTGGCTTGTAGAGTTTCTGCTGAAAGGACCACTGTTAGCCTGCTGGGCTTCCCTTTGTAGGTGGTTTTAACATTTTTTCTTTCATTTCAACCTTGGAGAGTCTGGTGACTATTTAACTCAGGGATTGTCATCTTGTATGGTATCTCACAGGGGTTCTATGCATTTCTTGAATCTGAATGTTGTCCTCTCTAATGAGCTTGGAGAAATGTTTGGGTCAATATCTTCAAATATGTTTTCCACATTGCTTGCTTTCTCTCCCTGTCTTCAGGGACACCAATGAGTCATAGGTTTCATCTCTTCATATAATTTCACATTTCTTGGAGGTTTTTCATTCATTTTTATTATTTTTTTCTTTATTTTTGTCTGACTGCGTTGATTTGAAAAACCTATCTTTGAGCTCTGAGATTCTTTCCTCAGCTCGGTCTATTCTGCTATTAATACTTGTGATTGTATTATTAAATTCTTGTAGTGAGTTTTTTTTTTAACCTCTATCAGATCAATTTGGTTCTTCCTTAAAATGACTATCTCGTCTTTCAGCTCTTGTATTATCTAATTGGATTCCTTAGATTCCTGAATTGGGACTGGGTTTCAACTTTCTCTTGAATGTCAATTATCTTTGTTCGTATACAAATGCTGAATTCTATGTCTGTCATTTCAGCCCTTTCAGCCTGGTTCAGAACCATTGCATGGGAAACTAGCATGGTCATTAGGAGGTAAGAAGACACTCTAGATTTTTGAGTTGCCGGAGTTCTTTTCCTGGATCTTTTTCATCTGTGTGGAATGATGTTCCTCTCATCATTGAAGTTGCTGCCCTTTAGATAGAGTATTTTACTTTTATATTATTTGATGCCCTTGAGAGTTTTATTGTGGTATAACATGAGTTCAGTTCACTGGCTTTGTTTCTGTAAAATTTCAGGAAGCCAAGCTTGAGTTCATCACTGCTAGAATATGTGTTGTAACCTTAGGGGACTAGTAATGGGCCCTGGGCTTTGATCTCTGGTCCCTTGAGGTTAGGAACCTGCTGCACTGCAGGGACTGAGGTGTTCCCGATCCACTGGTAGCAACACTCTGATGGTGGTGATGGGGAGGTGCCAGCCAAAGCTCTTTGTAGGGTCAGTGACAGAAGGATCCATGCTCCTACGTGTGTGCCAATAGCAGTAATGGTGCAGCAGGGTGCACGTGCATTGGCGGGGACGGGACAGCAGCAGGGGTGAGGCAGCAACATCCATGCATTCATGTTCACGCCAGTTATGGGACAGATGTGGTTGTGGGTGCCAGTAAAGCAGTGGGGAGGTGCACCATGGATGAGTGTGCACCAGCAAGTGGCAGGGCAAGGCTACAGTTGGGGAAAGATGTGGGTCAGTGGGTGTGCACCAATGGGGGCCATTCTGCTGGAGCTCTCCGACAATTATGTGCAGTCTGCTGCTGAAGCAGTTATAATGATGACCCCTAGGAAGTACTCTGGTTGGGCATCTGAGGCTGCACTACAAGTGGGTATGGCTAGGCTGGGGCTCGAGGAGAGATTGGCAGAGAGGGGTTTGCTCAGAATGGACTGGCTCCATCCCATGGGCAAGACAACCATGTTCTGTCTAGTCTAGTCTAACAGTCACCAAAGGCCAAAGCCACCTAGAGGAGCATGGCAAGCCTTGGGGGAATGGGTGTCCATGACTATGCTCCAATGCAACCATTCCCATGCCAAACCCTCTGAGCTCTGCACAGGCTGGAATCCTTTCTCTGTCACCTCTCCAAACAGCTCTCCCTGCCAGCTCATCTGTCCATAGGGGTTGTGGGGTCGCCTGCAGCTAGGATTCTGGAGGTCTGTGATGAAAGCAGGCTACTCCTCATCTGTTTAACTCACCTTTTCCCTAGAAGCTGGTGGGGGCCAGGAATGTGTCCCAGTGCTCAACAACCCTGTGTAGGATTCTCAGCTTCCTATCCCTTTAGCCTAGGGTCTACGTCTTCCCTCAATCCACTCTCAAGGCCTACCCTCAGAAGATCTGCTCAGTGTGTGCCAGTCTTCCAGATGGCCTAGTCTCTCGGTGGGAGATGTTCTTCCTGGCTGTGTCTAGGTGAACATCTTGGCTTGCAATCTAATACAATCTTCAAATGACACAGAATACAAATCTAACAATATGAATGCACCTGTCACTTTGGGTCCACCCATTAAGGAATAGGCCCAAATCAGATTATTATCTAGTTTACATAAAATTTCATCTTGGTAAGGCAAGGAAATGGGTGAAATATAGATTGCCTCCCCAATGGGAGAGGTAGGGTTTTTCTAGCTTGTGTGACACAAATAGCAAAATCTGGTACTCCCCTTCTTCTTTCTGGATTGTTCCAGTATAGCTGTGGATCAGACTTTTCTCTTTGTTGTTACTCCCTTTGATTTAATATTTTCTCCTG
Organism: Mandrillus leucophaeus; assembly: GCF_000951045.1. Lineage (NCBI taxonomy): Eukaryota > Metazoa > Chordata > Mammalia > Primates > Cercopithecidae > Mandrillus > Mandrillus leucophaeus. Next base: position 2,054,910 of record NW_012104876.1, on the reverse strand, counting down.
CATCCATGGCAGGATCCCCAGCCAGTGTAGACGCTTGGTTGGCATCTTTCTTATACTGCAGGAACTAAAAGTATTTGAGTGGGACACATGTGACTGATGTCATTCTTTCTGCATCCCACTGTTCCCCTCCAACTTATGTGTTATTTTCTACCGTACTTTTCAGTTCCAACTCTGCTATGTCCTATAGCTTTATAAAACCAGAGTGAGTGGTGCTGAGGTCAGGAGTATAAGTACCTGCCTTAGGCACTGTTCCTTATACAACAAAAGTACTAAATATTTTTTCTTCTTCACTAAAAGGATGAAAAAAATTTTCACCTTGAATTTATTAAAAAGCTCATCCAAGAAAAGTACTGCCATCGAGCAAGGTTAGTGATGACAATAACCCCATGATATTCAGTCACTTAGTGCATCCCATGATGCCCAGGAATATTGGTGGCAGTCAGTGCGTTGGCAGCTGCTGTCTGCTGCATGTGGCGCTCTGACAGTCGGATGAGATGCTTACAAGCCTGTCCAGGCACTACAAACTCTAGAAGCCTGAAGATCTCTCAGGTCCTCTAGGCATCATCAAGAAGGAGTCTGAGGAGCTCTCTCCTTATCTCAATAGAGGTAAGCCCTTTCTGCAGAAAAGAAAATCTTCCTGTGGAAGACCATGTCCACTAAGGTTCTCTATTAAAGGAATAGAGTTTTCATTCAGTCATCTCAGCACTGTCTTAGCCACATCCATGATATATACTCATTCCCTCATTCATTTATTCACTCATTCATTCATTTATTTAATACACATGCATTGAGTATCTAATATGTGCCAAGTACCATGCTAAGTACTGCAATGCAGAGACAAATTTTGACCTTGTTCCTAAATGACTCATATTTTAGTAAATAGATGGATATGTGCACAAAGACAGGCAAAAGAATGTCTTATGTATGTTGACAGCTGTCCATGCAGGGAATAGCAACACAAAAGAGCCAGCACATTTTTAGATGAAATTTTAGAGACAGGACTTTTTGGAAGCAAGTTTTGGAAGTTGAGTAGAAGGTCACATGACAGACTCTGTTGGCAGAGGCAGCAGAGTGAGCAGAGGCAGGAGTCGTAAAGCAGCCAGGTGGGCTCTAGCATCTGTATGTATCACAGTATGTATAGGGAGAGTGTGCATTTAGGAAAGGGTGTGAGCTGGGAAGGTAGGCAAGAGGACCTCATCTGAAAGTCCCTGTGTGTCATACTAAAGAATTTGAACTTGAAAATAATAATTAAAATAATAAGAGAAAACACTTTTGTGGTTCTTAATATATGATAGGCACTGTTCTAAGTGCTTTGCATGTAATAACCTCAAAATAACCCTGTGAGATAAATAATATTTTTATTCTTATATTACAGATGAGGAAACTGAAACACAGAAAAGTTAAATGACTTGTGCAAGTTCACACAGCTCTTAAGTGGCACAGCTGGAATTCCAGTCCCTTTGTTCCTGTTGACAGATTGTCAACAGTCCCCTGCTTGTTGACAGTCCTGACAGCTTCCTCCTCTGTTTACAATTTGACACCTGCCACTTTGAACAGGAGAATTTATATCTGTTCTCTGGTGTGCCTGGCCAAGAGATACTCTTTGCATGTTTTTGCAGTGGTTATTACACCACTGACTTTCCCTGTTCCAGACCCTAATCAGGCTCTCGTGCTTTCATCTTGGCCCAAAACCACTGGCTGGTCAACTGGCCTTATCCTTTGTGAGAAAGAAATTTGGACATTTTTCTATGAATGAGATTCCCCAGGAATTCTTGTCATCATAGCAACAAGGATAAATTGGCAGCTTCCTTCTAATCCTTGGCCTGATGAACATGGCAGTGACCAAGAAAAACACAGACTCTGAAACTTGTGCTGACCCTCCTTCCTCAATTGAGGGAAGAGAGGTAAAGCTGTTTACCCTGTGCTGGCGAGGGCTGAAGCATTCTCAGCTCTGCCCTCCTACTTTTCTGTAGAAAGGAAAATAGGGGCAGCATAGTTAAACCGACTCTATTATTTTAAACAGCCTCAACTCATTATGGATACCTAGAAGACATGATTTGGTGTGGAGCAAGGAACTGGAAAGAAAGCAATTTGTGTGTTACTTAGGTCAAAAATGGACACTGTTAATAATAATGATTGCTAACAATCGCTCACCACGTACCAAGCACTATGCTAAGCGCTTTACAGATATTATTATTTTTATTTAATCCCCACAAAAATTATGCAAGGTAGATATTATGATTATGTCCAACCTCAGTTTTCTCACTATATATTAATAATAATACAGCTCAGTAATCTGTCAGGAAGCAGAAGGCACAATTGGTACAAGTCAACTGTGTAGAGTAGAAGTGCTATGAAGGCCTATTCTTATGTGGTAGTAATTAGAGTAGGCAAGAAAGAGTTTGGGTAGGCCTATTAAAACAAACGAGGTACACCAAGTGTAACAATAACAATAGCTACTTTCTATATCTGCTGTTACTGGGGGTGGGGGAGGGAAGACCTTCACTGAGGAAAAAAATGTTGAACAAAATTTAGCTTAGACTTTCAAAATAGATATTTTTTTTATTTTGGATTGAGTGATTGAATATCATAAGAACATTTAACATTAGATCTTCTCTCTTAGCAAATTTTTAAAACTTGTAACTAAAAAGTAGCTTGAAAGGTTCTCAATTTCTATTCCCATCTATAGGTGGGAAGAGAAGGAGCTAACCCTTAGAGAAGCTTTAGGGAAGTTCTTATTTTTTCATACAGGAAATAATAATTACTTGGATTTCTGTAACAATACAAGTCTTCACGTAGTAAGGCCTAATATTTCATGTGTTTCCTTCCTCCATATCTTCAAGCCTCACAGGACACCAATGTCCTAACCATGAATTCTACTGCTTTCACCAGTGACCCCCACCCAGTGGCAAAGGCTTACCATCTGGACGATTTTCCTAAAAGTCTCAAACTAATGGATTTCACCTCTCTTCCAGCATGGGAAATTATTCAAATAAGTCAATCATATATTCCCAGGGGAGCCAGAAGTCATCCCATAGCTCCTGCTTGTTCATTCTATTCCCAAGTACAACCCGATGGGGCCAAGAATAACATACACTATCGTCCTTAGGCCTATCTGATTAATAAAGTTCTGCTTGAGTTCTTCTTTTTTAACATTTATTTTAGATTCTGGGGTACATGTGAAGGTTTGTTACATAGATTAACTTGTGTCCTGTGGATTTGATGTACAGATTATTTCGTCACCCAGGTATTAAGCCCATTACCCAACAGTTATCTTATCTGACCCTCTCCTTTCTCCCACCCTCCATCCTCAAGTAGATCCCAGTGTTTGTTGTTTCCTTCTTTGTGTTCATAAGTTCTCATCATTAGGTCCAACTTATAAGTGAGAACAAGCAGTATTTGGTTTTACGTTCCTGTTTAGTTTGCTAGGGATAAAACCTCCAGCTCCATTCATGTTCCTGCAAAAGACATAATCTTGTTCTTTTTTATGGCTGAATAGTATTCCATGGTATATATGTACCACATTTTCTTCATCCAATCTGCCATTGATGGAAATGTAGGTGTATTCCATGTCTTTGTTATTGTGAATAGTGCTGCAATGAACATTTACATGCATGTGTACTTACGGTAGGATGATTTATATTTTTCTTGGTATTATGTACAGTCATAGGATTGCTGGGTCAAATGATAGTTCTGCTTTTAGCTCTTTGAGGAATTGCCCTACTTTCCACAATGGTTGAATTAATTTACATTCCCACCAACAGTGTATAAGTGCTCCCTTTTCTCCACAACTTTGCCAACATGTGTTATTTTTTAACATTTTAGTAGCAGCCATTTTGAGTGATGTGAGATGGTATCTCATTGTGGTTTTGCTTTGCATTTCTATTTTGTTTATTGATGTGGAGTATATTTTCATATCCTTTTGGTCACATGTATGTCTTCTTTTGAAAAAGTATCTGTTCATGTCTTTTGCCCATTTTTTAATAAGATTATTTTTTTCTTATAAAATTTTTAAGTTCCTTATAGATACTGGATATTAGACCTTTGTTAGATGAATAGTTTGCGAAAATTTTCTCCCATTCTGTAGGTTGTTTGTTGACTCTGTTGATAGTTTATTTTGCTGTGCAGAAGCTCTTAAGTTTAATTAGATCCCACTTGTCAATTTTTGCTTTTGTCATGATTCTTTTCATGTCTTTCCTCATGAAATCTTTTCCTGTTTCTATGTCCAGGATGGTATTACCTAGGTTGTCTTCCAGGAATTTTATTGTTTTGGGTTTTATATTTCAGTCTTTAATCCATCTTGAGTTGATTTTTTTATATGCTGTAAGGAAAGAGTCCAGTATCGATCTTCTGCCTATAGTCAGTTATCCCAGCACCATTTATTGAATATGGAGTCTTTTTCCTATTGCTTATTTTTGTCAGCTTAGCTGAAAATCAGATGGTCATAGGTGTGTGGCCTTATTTCTAGGCTCTCTAGTCTGTTCCATTGGTCTATGTGCTTGTTTTTTGTTTGTTTGTTTGTTGCCAGTACCATGCTGTTTTAGTTATTATAACTCTGTAGTATTGTTTGAAGTCAGGTAATGTGATGCCTTCAGTTTTGTTCTTTTGGCTTAGGATTGCCTTGGCTATTTGGGCTCTTTTTTGAATTTTTAAAAGCTTTGAGAAATAGTTCTGTGAAAAATGTCATTGGTAGTTTCATAGAAATAGCATTGAATCTGTAAATTACTTTGAGCAGTATGGTCATTTTCATGATATTGATTCTCTCAATCCATGAGCATGGAATGTTATTCATTTGCTTGTGTCTTCTGATTTATTTGGGCAGTGCTTGTAGTTCTCCTTGAAGGGGTCCTTCACTTCCCTTGTTAGCTGTCTTCCTAAGTATTTTGTTCTTTTTGTAGCAATTGTGAATGGAAGTTCATTCATGATTTGGCTTTCTGCTTGCCTATTTTTGGTATATAGGAATGCTTGTGATTTTTGCACATCGATTTTGTATCCTGAGATTTTGCTGAAGTTGCTTATCAGCTTAAGAAGATTTTGAGCTGAGATGACAGGGTTTTCTAGCTATAGGATCATGTCATCTGCAAACAAAATTAATTTAACTTCCTCTCTTCATATTTAAATACCCTTTATTTCTTCACCTTGCCCAATTGCCCTGGCCAGGATTTCCAATATTGTGTTGAATAGGAATGGTGAGAGAGGGCATCGTTGTCTTGTTCTGATTTTCAAAGGGAATGCTTCCAGCTTTTGCCCATTCAGTATGATATTGGCTGTGGGTTTGTCATATATGGCTCTTATTATTTTGAGGTAGATTTCTTCAATACCTAGTTTATTGAGAGTTTTTAACATAAAGTGATGTTGAATTTCATCAAAGGCCTTTTCTGCATCTATTGAGATATGCCATTTTTGTCTTTGGTTTTGTTTATGTGATAAATCATATTTATCAATTTCTATATGTTGAACCAGCCTTGCATCTCAGGGATAAAGTCTTGGATCAATCAATACTTGATTGTGGTGGATAAGCTTTTGGATGTGCTGCAGGATTCAGTTTGCCAGTATTTTGTTGAGGATTTTTGCATTGATGTTCATCAAAGGTATTGGCCTGAAGTTTTCTTTTCTTTTCTGCTCTTTTCCTTCCTTCCTTCCTTCCTTCCTTCCTTCCTCCATTGCTCCTTCCCTCCCTCTCTCTCTCTTTCTCTCTCTTTCTCTTATTCTCTCTCTTTCCCTCTCTCTCTCTCTCTTTCTTTCGTTCGTTTGTTCGTTCATTCGTTCGTTTTTTTTTTTTTGGAGATTTACTCTTGTTGCCCAGGCTGGAGTGCAATGGCACAATCTCAGCTCACCACAACCTCTGCCTCCCGGGTTCAAGCGATTCTCCTGTCTCAGCCTCCCAAGTAGCTGGGATTACAGGCATGCACCACCACGCCCAGCTAATTTTGTATTTTTAGTAGAGATGAGGTTTCTCCATGTTGGTCATGCTGGTCTCAAACTCCTGGCCTCAGGTGATCCACCTACCACGGCCTCCAAAAGTGCTGGGATTACAGGCATAAGCCACCATGCCCAGCAGTTTTTTGTTGTTGTTATTGTTGTATCTCTGCCAGGTTTTGATATTAGCATGATCTTGGCCTCATAGAACAAGTTAGGGAAGTGTCCCTCCTTTTTAATTTTTTGGAATAGTTTCAGTATAAATGGTACACCTTTTCTTTGTACCTCTGGTAGAATTCAGCTGTAAATCCATCTGGTCCTGAGCCTGTTCTGGTTAGTAGGCTATTTATTACTATCTCAATTTCAGAACTCATTATTGGTCTGTTCAGGGATTCAATTTATTCCTGGTTCAGTCTTGGGAGGGTGTGTGTGTCCAGGAATTTATCCATTTCTTCTAAATTTTCTAGTTAATGTGCATCGAGGTGTTTATAGTATTCTTTGATGGTTGTTTGTATTTCTGTGGGGACAATGGTAATATCTCCCTTATTATTTCTGATTGTGTTTACTTGATTCTTTTCTCTTTTCTTTTTTATTGGTCTAGCCAGCAATCTATCTATTTTATTAATTTTTTCGAAATGACAGCTCCAGGATTCATTGATTTTTTGAAGGGATTTTCGTGTCTCTATCTCCTTCAGTTCTCCTTTGATCTTGGTTATTTCTTGTCTTCTGCTAGCTTTGGGATTTTTTGACTCTCTAGTTCTTTTAGTTGTGATGGTAGGTTGCTAAGTTGAGATCTTTGTAGCTTTTTGATGTGGGCATTTAGTGCTATAAATTTCCCTCTTAACACTGCTTTAGCTGCATCCCAGATATTCTGCTACATCATCTGCTTGTTCTCATTGGTTTCAAAAAACTTCTTTATTTCTGCCCTAATTTCGTTATTTACCCAGGAGTCATTCAGGAGCAGATTGTTAAATTTCCATGTAGTTATGTGGTTTTGAGTGAGTTTCTTAATCTTGATTTCTAATTTGATTGCTCTGTGGTCTGAAAAACTGTTTGTTATGATTTCAGTTATTTTGCATTTGTGGAGGAGTGTTTTACTTCCCATTATGTGATCAATTTTAGAGTAAGTGCCATGTGGCAATAAGAAGAATGTATATTCTGTTGTTTTTATGTGGAGAGTTCTGTAGATATCTATCAAGTCCACTTGATCCAGAGCTGAATTCTGGTCCTGAATATCTTTGTTAATTTTCTGTCTCAGTGATATAATATTGTCAGTGGGGTGTTAGAGTCTCCCACTATTATTGTGTGTGAGTCTAAGTCTCTCTGTAGGTCTTTCAGAACTTGCTTTATGAATCTGGGTGCTCCTGTATTGGGTGCACAGATTTAGAATTGTTAGCTCTTCTTGTTGAATTGAACCATTTACCATTATATAATATCCTTCTTTGTCTTTTTGATCTTTGTTGGTTTAAAGTCTGTTTTGTCAGAAACTAGGATTGTGACCCCTGCTTTTTTTCTGCCTTCCATTTGCTTGGTAAATTTTCCTCCATCCCTTTATTGAGCCTATGTGTGTCTTTGCACATGAGATGGGTCTCTTCAATACAGCACACCAATGGGTCTTGGCTCATTATCCAGCTTACCATTCTGTATATTTTAACTGGGGTACTTAGCCCATTCACATTTAAGGTTAATATTGTTATTTGTAAATTTGATCCTGTCATCATGATGCTGGATGGTTATTTTGCAGACTTGTTGATGTAGTTGCTTCATAGTGTCACTGGTCTCTGTACTTCAGTATGTTTTTGTTGTGATTTTTTTCAGGTGGTATGATTTAATGTCTTGCTTTTTATTTTTTTCTGTATCTGTTGTATGTTTTTTGATTTGAGGTTTCCATGAGGCTTGCACATACTATCTTATAACATACCATTTTAAGCTGAAAAAAAAGTAAGATTGTTTGCATAAACAAAAAGCAACCAAGCAAAAACAAAGCCAATAAAAACTCTATACCTTAATTTCATCTCCTCACTTTTTATCTTTTTCTTCCAATTATATCTTACTGTACTGTTACAGAAATTCTTTCTAGTTATTTTTTTTTGGTTCATCATTTAGTCTTTCTACTTAAGAGCAGTTTACACACCACAGTTACAATGTTATAATATTCTGTGTTTTACTGTGTACTTACTACTATTAGTGAGTTTTGTACCTTCAGACAATTACTTTTTGCTCATTAACGTCCTTGTTTTCTGAAGAACTCTCTTTAGCACTTCTTGAAAGACAGGGTCTGGTGTTTATGAAATTCCTCAGCTTTTGTTTGTCTCAGAAAATCTTTACTTCTCCTTTAGCTTTGAAGGATATTTTCACCAGATATACTTTTCTAGGGTAGAAGGTTTTTTTCTTCAAAACTCTAAATATGTCTTGCTACTCTCTCCTGACCTGTAAGGTTGTCACTAAAAACTCTGCTGCCAACTGTATTGGAGCTTCCTTATATGTTATTTGTTTCTTTTCTCTTGTTGCTTTTAGAATACTTTCTTTATACTTGACCTTTGGGAGTTTGATTATCAAATGCCTTGAAGTAGCCTTCTTTCTTGAAGTAGTCTTTCTTCAAGTAGTCTACTTCTTTCTTGAAGTTGTCTTCTTTCTCAAGGTTTGGAAAGTACTCTGTTATTATCCCTTTTAATAAACTTTCTACTCCTATCTCTTTCTCTACCTCTTCTTTAAGGCCAATAACTCTTAGATTTGCCCTTTGGAGGCTATTTTAACATGCGTGCTTTATTGTTTTTATTATTATTTTTTTAATCTCTTCTGACTGCGTATTTTCAAATAGCCTCTTTTCAAGAACACTAATTCTTTTGCTTGATCAATTCTACTATTGAAAAGACGGATACATTATTCAGTGTGTCAGTTGATTTCTCAACTCTAGAATTTCTGCTTCATTTTTCTTAATTATTTTGATCTCTTTGTTGAATCTATCTGATAGAATTCTGGATTACTTCTCTAACAATTTTGAATTTCTTTTTAATTTCCTCAGCACAGCTATTTTGAATTCTCTGTCTGAAAAAAACACATATCTCTGTTTCTCCAGGATTGGCCTCTGATGCTTTATGTAGTTCATTTGGTGAGTTCATGTTTTCCTGGATGGTATTGAAGCTTGTGGATATTTGTCTGTGTTTAGGCATCGAAGAGTTAGGTATTCATTGTAGTCATTGCAGTCTGGGCTTGTTTGGACTTATCACTCCTGGGAAGGCTTTCCAAGTATTGTAAAGAACTTTGGTAGTATGATACAACCTCTATCTGCATTAGAGGGCCCCTCAAGTCCATTAACACAATGGTTTTTGCAAATTTATAGGGGTACCATCTTGGTTGTCTTGAATAAGATCCAGATGAATTCTCTGGATTACCATGAAGAGATTCCTGTTCTCTTTCCCTACTTTCTCTCAAACTAACCAAGTCTCTCTCTCTCTCTCTCTCTCGCTCACTCGCTCGCTCTCGCTCTCTCTCTCATGAGCCATCTGGAACTGGAAGTGGAGTAACACAAGCATCCCTGTGGTTACCACCACTGCAACTTCACTGGCTTAAATATGAAGCCAGCACAGCACTAGTTCTCACCCAAGGGTCACTCTAACCACTACCTGGCTATCACCTATGTTTGCTCAAGGCCCTGGAGCTCTACAATCAGCAGGTCACCAAGTCACCCTGGTTTGTGTCATTCCCTTCTGTGTGACAAGTTGCCCTAAGCCATGGGCAGGTCCAGAGGTACCATCTGGAAGCCAGGGACTCAGTCAAAAACCTTAGAAGTCTACCTGTTGTTCTATTGTACTGTGACTGATCTGACACTGAAACCACAAGATGCAGTCCTTCCCACTCTTCCCTCTTCTTTCCATAGATGAAGGAGCTTCAGCTCATGGCCACTACCACCACAGTCCCACAGGCAGTACTGCTAGGCTATGACTGATGTTTCCTTAATTCTCAAGGGCTCTTCAGTCATGTTTTGGTAAATGCTGCCTGGCCTGAGACTCACCCTTTAGGGAAGTGGGCTTCCCTCTGGCCCAGGGAAAGTCCAGAAATGCCATCCAAGTGCCAAAGCCTAGAATCAGGGACCCCAAGAGCCCACTAGTTGCTCTACCTGACCCCATGGGCATGCTGGTACCTAAGGTTCAAGACAAAGTACCCTTTGCTTTTTCCTCTGCTTTTCTCAAGCAGAAGGAGTCTCTCCTCATAGCCACCACAACTTGGAATGTGCTGAGTGTCACGTGAAGCCAGCTAGCCTCACCCAAGACCTACGGCATACTACCTGGGTATCGCTACTGGTTATTTAGGGGTCATTGGCTCCATAGTCATCAGGTGATAGATCCTGCTTGTATGGGGTCCTTGCCTTCATGGCAGTCAGTTTCCTTCTCGCCCAGGGTGTTACTATAAATGTCATCCAGGAGCTAGGTACTGGAAAGGAGGCCTCATGACTCTGACTGTTGGGTTATCCTGCTGTAGCTCAGCTGGTATCCAAGATGCAAGACGAAGTCCTCTTTACTCTTGCCTCTTCTCTCCTCAAAAAGAATGTAGGTGTCTCTTTTAGAGTTGTGAGCTGTGTAGGCTGGGGTTGGGGTTCGGGGTGGCACAAGCATTCCTCCCTTAGCATCCCTGGCTGGTGTCTCAGTAGGTCACATGTCCTCCAAGACCACTAGCTCTGAGCCCAGTTTAACACTAGGACTCACCTAGTATTTACCATCCTCATGGCCCAGACAACCTTTCAAGGTTAGTTTGGGCCCCAAAGCACTTAGCCCATGGTGCTGAGGCTTACTGGAACTCAAATTCTGACCACTGGGAAGGGTGATTCTTCTCTGACTAGGGCTGATTTAAATACTCCCTCCATGGTCAGCCTTTAGCTGAGTTCAGCCTGGTTTTGCTTTCTGCTGTAACAGGGCAGCACTGAGTTCAATGTAATGTCTCACAATTCCTATGTTCTCCCTCTCCCAAGTGCACAAATACTCTCTCCTCACCATGCAGCTTCTGCCAGGGGATAAGGGAGAGGTGGTGTTGGCTAACAATATTTAAATAGTGAAAAATCAAAAGATTTAAGAATTTTTAAACTAATATTATTACTTGAATTCTACATTGAATTAGGGTTTCTTCATTAAGCAAATGTGGAATGGAAAGTTTTTCCCCAAATCTTAATTTTTAATCTGTTATAAAATCTGGATATTACAGAGAAATGTTATTTTGATTTTATATATATATACTGTATGTATGTGTATATATACAGTATGTATATATATTTATATATACTGTATGTATATATATTTATATATACTGTATGTATATATATTTATATATACTGTATGTATATATATTTTTATATATATATACACACATGCATACAGTAGTCTGGAGAAAGTCTCTACTTTTTTAATCTAATAGGTTTTCCTTTGTAATCACATAGTTATACTTTTGTTTGTCCACTAGTGGACACTGTTGAGCTTCCAAACTTAAAGCTATTCTGATGGGATGGTGAGGAGGCAAAAGAGGAGACATGAATGGAAATATAAAACCAAAATTAAGACAGCGACAATCTTTGTACAATCCTATTTGTTCACTATATAACAAGCTAATAAATGTTTATGTCAATCATATTTAGAATAACAAAGTTAGAAACAGCTAGACTTACATCGCTTAGGAAGAATATTTTTACAGCAGGGAAGCACTGCTTAATGGCTAATGGCATAACTAAACTACAAAACACTATTCTATTCCACAGGGAAATCAATGCTTTCATTTCAAGAAAAAAAATATTTTCCATTTTTCCAATTTCCTTTTCTTCAGACCTCTTTAATTTGAGAATATTGTTAATCTTTTCATCAAGATTCAACCAAAATACTGAAAAGTAGACAATAAAAAGCTATCATTTAAAGGTGAGCTTGTGATGAGAATTCGGGTCAAAAGACAATGAATAAATTTTACTAATGTATAATTTATTTCATTTTAATGAATAAAATTCTGAACTCATCATATAGATTATAAGAATTTCTATAAAGAGAATCCAACATTATTTAATTATCTGAGCTATTGTGATGGTGTGCTAGCAATCATTTCATAACTTTGGAGGTAGTGGGGATTTTTTTTTTTTTTAAATAGAGGTACTGTAAGAAGTACTGGAATGAAATCCAGAAGTAAATTCCAGTTCTGATTACTTGCTGCCTGACTTTGAGTAGGTTGCTAGACTTCTCTGATCCTCCATTTTCTCATCTATAAGAGTGGAAATAAATAATACTTTCCTAGTAAGTTTATTACAAGAAATAAATGAGATACTGTAGACAAGAGGCCTAGTATAGTGCCTGGTACAAAGAAGCTGTCAGTAAATCTAGTTTTATATCCATCTCCTAAAACAAGCCACAAACAAAGGGTTCTGCCAGAGTCTTATGCTTTCAAATGAGCATGGGCAGCAGCAATCAATGATTAATTAATGATGCCTCTTTCTCTTTCTAGTACATAAGTTTCACGAAGAAAACGCTGAGTGTGTGTTTTTTGCTCATCATTAGATTCCCAGCCCCTAACAAAGTAGATGGTATATGTTAGGGGAAGAATAACTCTCATATGTTCTGAGTTGAAAGGCACCCTTGTAAGAAGACAAAGATTAACAGGAGAAAAAGAAACTTAAGTTTATTTACACATATATTTCATATATACATGTGAGACACCCAGGGAATGGGTAATTCTCAAAGATGTGGTTTTGAAATTCAGCTTATATTGCACTGTATTAGTCTGTTCTCACAATGCTATAAGGACATACCTGAGACTGGGTAATTTATAAAGAAAAAGGGGTTTAATGGACTCACAGTTCCACATGGCTAGGGAGGCCTGACAAGCACGGCAGAAGGTGAAAGAGGAGCAAAGGCATGTCTCACATGGTAACAGGCAAAAGAACCTGTGCAGAGGAACTGCCCTTTATAACCATCAGATCTCGTGAGACTCACTCACTATCACGAGAACAGCATGGAGATAATTGACCCCCTGATTCAATTACCTCCCACCGGGTCCCTGGCATGACACATTGGGATTATGGGAACTATAAATCAAACTGAGATTTGGCTGGGGAGACAGCCAAACCCTATCAATCATTTTTAACAAAGAACAGTAAATGTTTTTGCAACTTTTGTTTTAGATTCAGGGGGTGCTTGTGCAGGTTTGTTACACAGATATATTACGTGATGCTGAGGTTTGGGGTATGACTGAACCTGTCACCCAGGCACTGAGCATAGTACCTGGTAGGTAGTTTTTCAACTCTTGCCCCCCTCCCTGCATCCCACATGTAGTAGTCCTCAGTATCCATCATTCCTATCTTCATGTCTACATATACCCAATATTCAGCTCCCACTTATAAGTAAGAAAATATGGTATTTGGGTTTCTGGTTTTGTGTCAGTTCACTTAGAATAATGGCCTCCAGCTGCATCCATGTTGATGCAAAGGATATAATGCCATTCCCTTTTTTGCCTGCGTAGTATTCCATAATGTATATATACCACATTTGCTTTATCTAATTCATCGTTGATGGGAACCTAGATTGATTCCATGTCTTTGCCATTTTGAATAGTACTGCTGTGAATATATTGGTGCATATGTCTTTTTGGTAGAACAATTTGTTTTCCTTTCGGTATATACCCACTAATGAAATTGCTAGGTCAAATATTATTTCTATTTTTAGTTGTTTGAGAAATCTCCAAAGTACTTTCCACAGTGGCTGAATGAATTTACATTCCCACTAACAGTGTATAAGCATTCCCTTTTCTCCGCAGCCCCAGCAACATCTATTACTTCTTTACTTTTCATTAACAGCCATTCTGACTGGTATGTAATGGTATCTCATTGTGGTTTTTATTTGCATTTCTCTGATGATTCATCATGATGAGCATTTTTTGATGTTTATTGGCTGCTCGTATGTCTTCTTTTGAGAAGTTTCCATGTCCTTTGCCCATTTTTTAATGGAGTTATTTGATTTTTGCTTATTGATTTGTTTAATTTTCTTATAGGTTCTAGATATTAGACCTTTGTCAGATGCATAGTTTGTAAATATTTCCTGCCACTCTGTAGGTTGTTTACTCCGTTGGGAGTTTCTTTTGATGTGCAGAAGCTCTTTAGTTTAATTAGGTCCAGCTTGTCAATTTTTGTTTTTGTTGCAATTAATTTTGATATATATTATATATAATTATATTATATTACAAATAAATTCTTTGCCAAACCCAATGCCAAGAAGTGTATTTCTTAAGTTTTCTTCTAGGATTTTTGTAGTTTGGGGTCTTTGATCTACATTGAGTTAATATTTGCATATGGTGAAAGGTAGGAGTCCAGTTTTATTCTTCTGCATATGGCTAGCCAGTTTATCCCAGCACCATTTATTGAATAGGGTGTCCTTTCCCCATTGCTTATTTTTGTCGACTTTGTCAAAGATCAAATGGTTGTAGTTGTGCAGCTTTATTTCTGGGTTCTCTGTTCTGTTCCATTGGTCTATGTGTCTGTTTTTGTGCTAGTACCATGTTGTTTTGATTAACTTTGCCTTCTAGTATACTTTGAAGTCAGTGTCTCCAGCTTTATTTTTATTTTTTTTCCTTAGGATTGCCCTGGCTATGCTGGCTCTTTTTTGGTTCCATATAATTTTATAATAGCTTTTTCTAATTCTATCAAAAATGACCTTGGTAGTTTGATAGAAATAGCACTGAATCTGTAGATTGCTTTGGGCAGTATGGACATTTTAATAATACTGATTCTTCTAATCCATAAGCATAGAATGTTTTTTCAGTTTTTGTGTCATCTATGATTTCTTTCAGCAGTGTTTTGTAGTTCTCCTTGTAAAGATCTTTTACCTCCTTGGTTAGAGGTATTCCTAGGTATTTTATGACACATTTTTAGTGTATAAAAATGTTCATGATTTTTGTACATTGATTATGTATCCTGAAACTTTTCTGAAGTCATTTACCAGTTCTCAGAGCCTTTTGTCAGAGTTCGACTTCTTTTCTTATTTGGATGCCTTTATTTTCCTCTCTTGCCTATCGTTCTGGCTAGGCCTTCCAGTACTATGTTGAATAGGGGTGGTGAGAATGGGCATCCTTATCTTGTTCCAGCTCTCAAGAGGAATGCTTCCAACTTTTGTTCATTCAGTATGATGTTGGCTGTGGATTTGTTATAGATGGCTCTTACTATTTTGAGGTATTCCTTCAATAGCTAATTTATTGAGCATTTTCAATAAAGAAGGGATCTTGGATTTTATTGAAAGCTTTTTCTATGTCTATTCATATAGTCATATGCTTTTTGTTTATGTGATGAATCACATTTTTTGATTTGTGTATGTCGAACTGACTTTGCATCCCCAGAATAAAGCCTACTAGATTTTGGTAAATTAATTTTTAATGTGTTGATGATTTGGTTTACTAATATTTTGTTGAAATTTTTGTGTCTGCATTCATCAGGGATATTGTCCTGTAATTTTATTTTTCTGTTGTGTCCTTGCCAGATTTTGGTATCAGAATGATGTTGCTACAAAGAAAGAGTTAAGAGGAGCCCCTCCTCTTCGATTTTTTGATTTTTTGGAATATTTCCAGTGGGATTGCTACCAGCTCTTCTTTTTACATCTGGCAAAATTCGCTTTTGAATCCATCTGGTCCAGGGTTTTGTTTGGTTTTGTTTTGTTTTTTTGTCAGTAGGGGTTTTATTACTGATTCAATTTTGGAACTCATTACTGGTGGCCTGTTCACGGTTTCAATTTCTTCTTGATTCAGTCTTGGGAGGCTGTGCGTTTCCAGTAATTTATCCATTTTCTCTAGATTTTCTAGTTTGTGTGTATAGAAGTGTTCATAATAGTCTCTGAGGATCTTTTGTATTTTGTGGAATTGGTTATAATGACACTTTTGTCATTTCTGATTTTTTATTCGGATCTTCTCTCTTGTTTTTTGTTAATCTAGCTAGCTGTTTATTATTCTTGTTTATCCTTTCAAATAACCAACTTTTGGTTTTGTTCATCCTTTTTATGGATTTTTGCATCTCAGTTTCATTCAGTTCTGCTCTGATTTTACTTACTTGTTTTCTTCTGATAGCTTTGAGGTTATTTTGTTCTTGTTTTTCTAGTTCCTCTAGGTGCAATGTTAGATGGTTAATTTGAGATCTTTCTTACTTCTTGATGTAGGCATTTAGCAATATAATTTTTCCTCTTAACACTACTTTAACTGCACCCCAGAGATTTTGGTATGTTGTGCCTCTGTTTTAATTTGTTTCAAATAATTTTTAAATTTCACCCTTCATGTTATTGTTTACCCCAATTTATTTCAGGAGGAAGCTGTTTAATTTTCATGTCATTGTGTGATTTTGAGAGATCTTCTTGGTATTGATTTCTATTTTTATTCCACTGTGGTCTGAGATTATGCTTGGTATAATTTTGAATTTTTTAATTTATTGATACATGCTTTATGGACAAGAACGTGGTCAATCTTAGAGGATTTTCTGTGTGCAAGTTAGAGGAATGAGTATTCTGTGGATGTTGAGTGGAGTATTCTATTAGGTTCAATTGTTCAAGTGTCAAATTTAAGTCCAGAATTACTTTGTTAGTTTTCTGCCTTGATAATCTGTCTAACCCTGTCACTGGGGTGTTGAAGTCCCCCACTATTATTGAGTGGCTGTCTAAGTCTTTTCACAGGTCTAGAAGTATTTGTTTTATGAGTCTGCCTGTTCCAATATTGGGTGCATATATATTTAGGATAGTTAACTCTTCTTGTTGAATTCAAGCCTTTATCATTGTATAATGCCTTTCTTTGTCCTTTTTTGACTGTTACTGGTTTAAAGTCTGTTTTATCTGATATAAAAATAGAAATCTCTGCTCTTTTTTTGTTTTCCATTAGCATGCTAGATTTTTCCATCCCTTTACTTTGAGCCCATGAATGTCGTTACATGTGAAATTGGTCTCTTGAAAACAGGAGACATTTGGGTCTTGTGTGTTTTTTCAATTTGCCACTCTGCCTTTTCAGTGGGGTGTTTAGACCATTTACATCCAAGGTAAATATTGATATGTGAGCTTTTAATACTGTCATGATATTGTTAGCTGGTTCCTTTGTAGTCTTGATTGTTTAGTTGCTTTATAGGATCTGTGGGCTAGGTACTTAAGTGTGTTTCTGTTGAAGCAGGTATCATTCTTTCATTTCCCTGTGTAAAACTCCCTTAAAGGTTTCTTGTGAGGCTGGTCTAGGGTAATGATTTCCCTTAGTGTTTGCTATTCTGAAAAATATTTTATTTCTCCTTTGCTTATGAAGCTTATTTTGGTGGGATATAAAATTATTGGTTGGAATTTCTTTTCTTTAAGGATGTTAAAAATAGGCCCCCAATCTCTCCTGGCTTGTAAGATTTCTGCTAAGAAGTCCACTGTTAGTCTGATGGGCTGCCCTTTGTGAGTGACCTGACCCTTTTCTGTAGCTGTCTCTTTTATTTTTCTTTCACATTGACCTCAGAATGTCTGATTACTATGTGGTTTAGGGATGGTTGTCTGGTATAGTATCTCACAGGGGTTCTCTGAATTTCTTGAATTTGCATGTCAACCTCTACCTATATTGGGAAAATCGATGTGGACTATATCCTCAAATATGCTTTCCAAGTTGCTTACTCTCTCTCTTTCTGTCTCAGGAATATCAGTAAGTCACAGGTTTTATCTCTTTACATAAACCCATATTTCTCAGAAGTTTTGTTTATTTTTATAAATTATTTTTTCTTTATTTTTGTCTGACTGGGTTGATTCAGACTGATCTTAAAGCTTTGAAATTCTTTCCTCAGCTTGTTCTCACCTATTGTTAAGTCTTCCAACTGTATTTGAAAATTCCCTGCAGTGAATTTTTCAATTCCAGAAGTTCAGTTTGTTTTTCCTTTAATTTTTTTTTATTTATTTTGAGACAGAGTCTTGCTCTGTCACCCAGGCTGGAGTGCAGTGACGCGATCTTGGCTCACTGCAACCTCCACCTCCTGGGTTCAAGCAATTCTCATGGCTCAGCCTCCCCAGTAGCTGGGATTACAGGCACGCGCCATCACGCCCGGCTAATTTTTGCATTTTTTAGTTGAGACGGGGTTTCCCCATGTCGGCCAGGCTGATCTGGAGCTCCTGACCTCATGATCTGCCCGCCTCGGCCTCCCAAAGTGCTGGGATTACAGGCATGAAACACTGCACCTGGCCTGTTTTTTTCTTAAAATGGCTATATCATCTTCCAACTGCTGGATCATTTTACTGGTTTCCTTGTATTGAACTTCAACTTTCTCTTGAATCTTGTTCAGTTTCCTTGCCATCCAGATTCTGAATTCTATGTCTTTTCAAACATTTCAATCTGTTTAGGATCCATTGCTAGGAGCTAGTTAAATCCTTTGGAGATAAAGAAACACTCTGACTTTTTGAATTTTAGAGCTCTTGTGTTACCAGAAAGTGGTCCCAATTCAGACCCCAAGAGAGGGTTCTTGGATCTTGCACAAGAAAGAACTCAGGTCGAGTCCATACAGTAAAGTGAAAGCAAGTCTATTAGAGAAGAAACAAAAGAATGACTACTCCATAGGCAGATCAGCCCCGAGGGCTGCTGGTTGCACATTTTTGTGGCTATCTCTTCATTATATGCTAAAAAAGGGGAGGTGGATTATTCATGCCTCCTCTTTTTAGATCACATAGGGTGACTTCCTGATGTCGCCATGGCCTTTGTATACTGTCATGGCACTGGTGGAAGTGTAGCAGTGAGGATGACCAGAGGTCACTCTCATCACCATCTTGGTTTTGGTGGGTTTTAGCCAGCTTCTTTACTGCAAACTCTTTTATCAGCAAGGTCTGTATGACCTGTATCTTGTGTTGACCTCCTATCTCATCCTGTGACTTAAAATGCCTAACCATCCAAGAATGTAACCCAGAAGGCCTTAGCCTTATTTTACCCAGCCCTTATTCAAGATGGAGTTGCTCTGGTTCAAATGCCTCTGGCACTTGCACTGGTTCCTTGTCATCTGAAAGGGCTAGAGTGTGTTTATCTTTCTGAAGTTGCTTTCATTTGGATGAAGATTTTTGCCTTTACATTCTTTTTTTTTCCTTGAGGATTCCACTGTGGTGTATGTTGTCTATAGTCACTTGTCTTTGTTTCTGGGTGTTTTCAGAGGACCAAGGCTCTGTACAGGTTTCTTAGTTTCCTGCATTGGGTTTCACAGGCGATGTATACTGAATGAATTTTTGTTGGTAGTGTAATTTGGGCTGTAATCCAGTAGATGGCACTTAAAGTAAGTGCCTTCAGATAGGCTACTACTCAGCTGTGCATCTCTTTTTTATTTCAATGTGTCCACAGCAGTACTCTGGAGAGGGGGAGACTTGGGGAAAGGTGGCAAGAGATAAACTCTCACCAAGTCTGTTCCTGGGCATTGGGGGACACCCTACAATCACTGATATTGTGCTCACATTTCCTTAGCCCCAAGGGGGACCCTGGTAGGTTGCACTATCCTCCCTTTAGGGGCAACCCAAGATGAAGGTTAGGTTACCAGGATACCTTCAACTCCCCAGGTACCCACTGATCCTCTGAGCTTGGCAGAGTCAAAGTGGGTTGTGTGGTATGTCTGTAGATGGTCTGGTGATGCAGAGGGTCAAGAGCAGAGGATCCCCAGGCAGACCATTGGTACCCATGGCCTGTTGTTGTTGTTGTTGTTGTTGTTATTTCCCCAGAAGATGACTGTGTAGACCACACAGCTTGCACTCACCCAACTGGATCTTCCTCTGGTGTCTGCTCCAGAAGCAGGCCCAGCCAGCTAGGTTTTTTCCCTGGCCTTCCATGTCCAGATTGCTGGGCTTTTTCATCTGTCCCAGGCCATGGGCTTTCTAAAGCAGAAGCTGTGCCTGGCCAATAGGCTACACCCTTCCTGGACCTGTGTTGTGGAGGGAGGGATGCCCAGCACCCACATCGGCACACAAAATCACAGCTCACTCCTCTCAGTGTTCCGAGAGTGGGGACTCCTCCTGTGCTTGAGCTCTCGCCACAATCTCAGCTCGATATTCCTGAGTTTTGGGCTCTAACACTGGGAGATTAGAAATGGGCCTGTAGCTTTGTTCTCTGTCCCCACAGTTTTGAGCACCGGCTCTGCTGGGGGACCGGCAAAGTGCTCCCAGGCTGCTGGCCTCAGATGGTGCAGTGGAGGCTGTACTGTGTTCGCCCTCTCAGAAGCAGCGAGGTACGGGCCTTGGGAGAGGCCAGCAGACAAGGGAGCGTGCAGATCAGCTGTGCCTCGGTCCCACAGAAAAGGCAGTTCTACTGTCTCCTGGCCCAGCACTCAGTGTGGGCTAGAGTCACTCAGAAAAAAATGGAGAGCCTTAGGGGATGGATGCCTACTGTCATGTTTTGCTGCACCTGCCGCATGAGCAACCCACTCTGGGTTCCACACAGGTTTGAGCGCTGCCTCTGTCTACTCTCCAGGTGGCTCCCCCTGCCAATTCAAATGTCGATGAGGGTCATAGGATCTCTTGTTGCTGGGATCCCAGAGGTCTGCAGCAGGAGTGTGGTGCCCCAGAATTCCTTTACTTTTCCTTTTCTTAGGACCCATTCATGCTAGTCCTGGCACTTGACAACTCCATGCATGCTTTCCAGCTTCCTCCCTCTTCAACCTCACTGTCTGCATTGACTGTTTATTGGATTTCAGTGTTTTCTCTCAAAAGATCTGTTTGAAGTGTCATGGTTTACTCAATATTTTGGTTTCTCTCAGTGGGAGAGGCATTTCCCGGCTGTGTCCATTTGGCCATCTTGCCCCTGCCCCCAGGAACAGCACATTTTTAGAAAAGTAACAAGACAAAGGTAAAAGACTGAATCTCCACAGGTGGCAACTTCGAGGAAGGCAAATAAATGGCAGATAAAGACTAGTGACTAATGTTTGTTAATGTAGAGTCTTCTGGTACCATCTCCAGGCCAATATAGTTCCGAAGTTATCTTCATTGGTTAATTTTTGTTCTCCCTGGTAGATGGAATCTGTCTGGTCTTTCTGCACTTTTTTATTGATGTGTTAGATGTACATAGTTTCCTCTCTCTCTACATTCTGAATTCATTTATCCAGTCATTGAAAAGCTTAGTATATCATGCTCTTTTGCCTTAGTATGTTAAACTAGTGCTATCTTCTCTGCCTTTGACTTTTTCTGTATACACAGAAAGTCATATCATAGAAACCCTGTTAGAGAACTGCACAGCATTATGGGGTCCAAAGAAAATTGGACGAAGAGTCAGACAAATCTGGTTCAGATTATTAGTTCCTCCACTTCCAAGATGTGTCACTGTAGGCCTCAGTTTTCTTGTTTATAAAATTGGTTAATAATGCCTCCTCCCTTATCTACATGGCTTATAAAGGGCCATGGAACAAAATATAGAGTGTACACTTTTTCCAACAGCTTCAGAAAAGACACTCCCCTGCCTTCAAAGCCCGAGAGATCCTTCACTGACTTCTCTGCATTCCTCAGACGGCACCAAGGAGGGATACTATGTCATCCACACATTCTTGCTGGAAGCACTTGTGTTCAAGTACTCTCTGTCACAAAGTCTCTCTTGGTGGACATACAGTCTCTATAAAACCCTCTGCCAAATCTGTTAGGACTTCCAGAGGCCTAGCATTTGCCACCATGTAAGCATATATCATAAAGCCTTGATCAAGGAGCCACCTGGGAAGACCCAAAGGTTCTCTTTTTCAGGGCCAATGCAGTCATTATAGACCCAACCAAACCCCAGAGCTATGGTACTACATCTATAGAAGCAGACACACTCAAACAAGGGCTTTTTATCCATAGTAGGATTTCATCCTCTGCCAATGATCTACTCCAAAATAATCCTCAACCATATGACTTTCAATTACTTTAGTAAAGATATGTACTGTACTTATCAGGTGTTAAGAACTCTTCTAGGTACTTTACATTCATTGAATCCTCACTTTGACCCTATGATGTAGGTACTAATATTTTCTCCCATTTTATAGATTAGGAAACCCATGCACAGCAGCATTACGCAACTTATCCAAGATCACACAGTTTTTAGGGGTACAGCAAAGATTACAATGTAAATCATCCGGTTTCAAGTTAATGCTTTTGGTCAATACATTATACTTCTTTATATCCATTTTTTTCCAGTTGACTTTGAAATATAAACTAATCATGACTTTGAACTGCAACTTGTCTCTCTTATACTTAGGTGTTCCTTGGTACTTACTCAGTACTCAGTGATGCTTATGGTAACTACTAACTGTTCCAACTCTTATTCCCTGACTCATATGAGACCTTAGCTCTTACTTCTACCATGATGATATCAGTCTCCATCCATTTCACCTGGAAAATGCCATGTAATGGCCACATTAACTGTTTTTGCTTTGAAAAGTACACCAAAAGAACAATTCATGAGCACCCATATGAACAGGCAGGGCTCCAATGGGAAAACAGGTGGTATAGTCAAAAGGAGTAATTGAAGAGAGTTTAATCCAAGGGTTTCTGTGGGCTGTCGTGATATCAACCAGTAAAGCACTCAGTAAAGGAGAAAGCTAGAGATAAGGAAAAATGACTGCCTGACAGCAATTGTGGACTAAGGTAGAGGAACACAGTCACTGACAAACTGCACCCCAGTAGGGAGGAAAACGGAAAAATAAATACCTGAAACACTCTCTCTCATTTCCCCCTCTAATTTCCTGATGGTGCCCACATTGGCCAAACCCAATCAGAAGCCAGAGGGCAAGGGAGCCAATTGATATAGTCCATGTGGGTGTTTTCCAGGACACAAAGAGGGTCAGAGAATGATGTAGAGTAGATCTAGAGAAAAAATAAGGAATGTCAAGCACAATTTGGTATGTGCCATCAACTTTCATATGCATTAACTCAATCTCTACTATAGCCTAATGAGGTAAGAATTTAGTTTTCACGTTTTACGGATACGGAAACTGAGGCTTAGAGAGATTAAGAATTAAGTGACTTGCCCAAAGTCATATGGTTGTTAAATAACAGTCAATATTCAATCCCATATCTTCTAATTCAAGACCATGCTCTTAACCATCATGCAATAATGCCTTCCTTACAAATCACAACAATGATATTGGAAAATAAGGCTGTACAAAAGACAGTTAAGTGTGTTTCATCTTCGTATTTTCTAACAAGTTATCCTTTACCAAAAAGGCCTCAAATTTCATTAGACTGAAGTCACCCACCCACTCATTTTATTTATTTATTTTTTTGGTATCTTTTTAACCTTAAGAATTAAGAAAGAGATAAAAAGCATAGATCTAAATGGCATCAGGGAAAATAACAGAGTAGGTAGCTTCAAAGGCTCATTCCTCCACAGAAACTGAAAAATCAAGCAAAAACTGTCATGATCAACTTTGGAGAAATTCTGCAAAACAGTCAAAGGCACAGCAACCAAGCTAATGCTGAATCAAGAAAAGAGGCAACTTTAGAAGAGTAGAAAAGTTTTGTGACATTTTTGCTTTCTCCTTGCCCTATATGCCTCCTTGGATTTGCGGCAGTTTTGAAGACAGCAGCTCGTTTTCCCAGTGTGGAACGCTGGGGCCTGGATACAGGAAAAGCAGAGCAGACCTTGTTCTCAAAGAACTGCATTTATCTATTCTACCATGTCGGGGGGTTCCGTGAAATACTGATGCAGAGTGCTTGTCTTTCCTTCACCTAACATGGAACTCATTCAGGGCTAAAAACAGTGGGCATTGCTGGAAAACATTGTAAGGCAAATGAATAACCCACAGCTGCCTGAGGAAAAAGATTATGACAAAGGCAAACAATAAGCCACCAGAAGCCTGGGAGGAACAGCTGGGGAGAGAGGTTTTTTTTCGGGGTGGGTGGGGGGATATTAAGGTATTTAAAAGTCCCAGTGATAGTCCTGGGGAATTTAGAAAGTCACAAGCATGCCCAGGGCACAATGTATGCTCAGATGCTCAGAGAAGACCTGAGAACATCTTAAGCTTTCAACTCTGGGTGATTTCTAGGCTTAATGCAAAGAAATGAAAGTAAGTCAGAGTTGTAAACAGCCTGGTTAAGTGTTGACAGAGTGGCCAGCACAGAGCTAATCTGCAAAGACTGGTAGAGGTGTTGTTACTTTTTTCTTTCCTCCTTCTCTTTCTCCTCATCCTCCTCCTTCTCCTTCTCTTCCTCTTCTTTCTCTCTCTCTCTTTTTCATTCATTCTCTCTTAACTCCTGACAGTCAAGAAAATCTCTGTGGAGCAAAGGATATAATCAAGGCCAGGCATGGTGGTTTACGCCTGTAATGTCTGTGCTTTGGGAAGCTGAGGTAGAAGCATTGTTTAAGGCCAGGAGTTTGAGACCAGACTGGGCAATCATAGCAGATCCTGTCTCTACAAAAAAATTTAAAAGTTAGTTGGATGTGGCGGTATGTGCTTGTAGTCCTAGCTATTTGGGAGGCTGAGGTGGGAAGATTGCTCGAGTCCAGGAATTCATGGCTGCAGTGAGCTATGATTGTCCCGTGCATTCCAGCCTGGGTGATTGAGCAAGACCTTGTCTCTAAAAAATAATGTACATAATCAAGAAAGTGAAGTAAAAATACAACCTACAGAATGGGAGAAAATATTTGGAAATTACATACCTGATAAAAATCTTGTATCCAGAATATATAAAGAACTCCTGCAATTCAACAACACAAAGACAAATACCCAATCAATGAATGAACAAAGGACTTAGACATTTCCCCAAAGAAGATTTACAAACGACCACAGATACAAAAAAGGATCCTCCACATCATTAGTAATTAGGCAGATGCAAATAAAAACCACGATGAGTTACCACTTCACACCTACTAGGAAGGCTACAATTTAAAAAATGGAAATTAACACATATTGGTGAGGATGTGGAAAAAATGGAATATATGTACATTGTTGCTGGGAATGCAAAAATGGTTCAGCAACTGTGGAAAACAATTTGACAGTTCCTTAGAAAGTTATCATGAGACCCAGAAATTCCACTCCAATTTGTATATCCAAAAGAATTGAAGATAGATATTCAAATACATGTGCCCACATATCCATAGCAGCACTATTCACTCTAGCCAAAGTGTCAAAGTGTGAAAGCAACCAAATGCCCATCAACAGATGAATGGATAAACAAGTTGTGAGATATATATAGGAATATTATTCAGTCATAAAACGGAATGTATCTGTGAATGCTGCAATATAGAAAAGCCTTGAAAACATAATCCTAAGTGAAAGAAGGCAGACACAAAAGGTCATATATTATATTACTCCGTTTATATGAAATATCCAAGTGAATACAAAGAATCAGAAAGCACATTTCTGGTTTCCAGGGAATGAAGGGTAGAGGGAACAAGGATTTACTGCTTAATGGGTACAGAGCTTCATTTTTGGGTGATGAAAATGTTTTGGAACTGGATAGAAATGGTGTTTGCACAGCACTTTGAATGTACTGGATGCCACTAATTTATTCATTTTTAAATGATTAATTTAACATCAAATGAATTTCCCTCTCAACTTTTAAATATCTGGCATAAAAAATAGATTCATACCTCATAGTGTTTGTTTGTTTGTTTGTTTTGAGACAGAGTCTTGCTCTTGTTGCCCAGGTTGGAGTGCAATGGCATAATCTCGGCTCACTGCAACCTCTGCCTCCCGGGTTCAAGCAGTTCTCCTGCCTCAGCCTCCCGAGTAGCTGGGATTACAGGTGCCCACCATGCCTGGCTAATTTTTGTATTTTTAGTAGAGATGGGGTTTCGCCATGTTGTCCAGGCTGATCTCAAACTCCTGACCTCATGATCCACCTGCTTCAGCCTCTCAAAGTGCTCGGATTGCAGGTGTGAGCCACTGCACCTGGCCTCACAGTTTCTTATGGTTATTAGCAGAGACACAGAGTAATATTCAAAAAGTTTAACCCATATTACACAGACGGTCTGAGGCCAAGAAAGGTGATCCTTCCAAACACAGACAATCTGGCCAGCCTTCTCTGGATGGAGTCAAACGTCATTCTGTGGTGACATTAGTAGAAGGCATAATAAGTGGTATCACTTTTGCCTTTACTTGATTCTCCTAGTCCTCATTTTTCTCCTTCTTGATGACTTTTTCTCTGGAGGTCTTGCCACATCATCTGTTAAAAACTTGTATATGGGCATAAACTACAAAAAAGTCTATATTTAAGAGAGGATGGAATGATGGACTTGATTATTTGCATTGTGAGTTGGGCCTTTGCTTTATTACAAAATTAACGAACTATTGGGATTCTCTCAAAAAGTAAACACTTCTGAATCATCTGGAAGACGACGACATCAACTTGCTTTTCACTCAGTCATGGTACAAAGTAAAACTCACATGTGTGAGAGTTATTGGCTCTGCTTACCAAATATTTCTAGTGGTTTTTCTAGGCACCTGATAGGATGACACTTCCCTCCAGATCTAAACTCAAATGTGGGAAAGAAACTTACTTTGGTCAGTAAAATGTAATCGAAGTACTGTGTGGTACTTGCTAGCAGAAATTATAAATTCCCTTCTTTTTTTCTGTGCTACAATAACTGGCAAAGTTCCAAATGGTTGCTGTTGCATCATCTTGTGTCCTGGAGTGAGATGACGTGGAACAGACACTCCAGTTGCCTTGTGACATGTGCTGTCAGCAATAAAGAGATCTTTGTTGTTTGAAATCACAAAGATTTGGGGTATGTTTGTTACCCCAACATAACTCAGCATATCATAACTAATACATGTTTTTTCTATCATGGTGTCAACTCAGTGGTTACTCTTTGAATATGACTCTTTTGTAAAAAAAATCACAAATAATAGTAGGTGTGCTTAAGGTTGCCATTGATGAAGGTAATTCATCATAACACAAAGCTACTAGGAGCTCTAAGATGCTTTTAAATGAATTTGTATTTTATGAATAATAAGAGGATCTGCATATCTGTGAAAAAATTACAATATGTGTAATTAATACCCTATTGATTTCATCACCAGACAATGCTCAGTGCCTTTTCATGGGGTCACAGACTACTTACAATGACTCCATAGCTACCCAGTGGGTCTGTGCCCCAGGCCACTCATTCAACAAGTATTTGTTATGGACCTATTAGCACATACATTGTGCTATGTCCAGAGAGGAACCCAAAAGATATGTGAAGGTTAATCTGCATCTTTATGATCCAAGACATACTCACTGGAGACAGGTATCAATGAAACAGTATGTTCTAATGGCCAAGTGAATGAAGCAATACAGTTTAATGGTTAAGAGCATGAGCCCTGGAGTCACACTGACTGCCTGGGATTGAATCCCAGTCATGGCATTTGCCAACTGTGTGACTTTAATTAAATTACTTAACTTCTCTGTGTTCCAGTTTCCTCTTCCGTAAAATGGGCAGAGTAGTGATACGTACCTCATAAAATTTTTCTGACATTAAATTTCTTAATAAAGATAAATATTTAAAGTAGTGTCTGAAACATACTATATGCTACTATTTTTGTTCCTTCACCTATCTTTTAACATTTGTGGTCCCCTGAAGATTCTTCTTTGGCTCTTTGCTCTTTTTCATCTATTGAGTGTCTCTAAGTCACCATTTCACATCCATAGCTTCAACTGCCACCTATGTATTCCTGTCAGTATTGAGAGTAGTGGCCTCATTAAGATCTCAGAATCCCCAAATGCTGATATCCTTGACTTACTGTCTAGCCACATATCATTGCTATAATTTCTTAGGACATACAATGTATGGTTTCAAAATCTCTTCCCCAAAATTTCCACATCAAAAAGTGATCCAACTATGGTGAGCTGATCTGAACTACATATGAGTCTTCTCCTTGTCTTTTTCTTTTTCTTTCTCTCTTTTTTTTTTTTTTTTTTTTGAGATGGAGTGTCACTCTGTCGCCCAGGCTGGAGTGCAGTGGCACCATCTCGGCTCACTGCAAGCTCCACCTCCCAGGTTCATGCCAGTCTCCTGCCTCAGTCTCCCGAGTAGCTGGGACTACAGGGACCCACCACCACGCCCGGCTAATTTTTTTTGTATTTTACAGTAGTAGTTTCTGACATTGAGGGAGCATAGATCCCTTGAAGAATCTAGTGAAATACATTAACAACCACCCCCAGGAAGATAGACATATAAACACAGGCTAATACATACAATTTCACAAGGTTCCCAGGCCCCTTGAAGCCCATGCATAGACACCAAGGGGGTCTTGTAAATTGTTCCTAGGGTACAAACTGCTATTAGAATAATATTCTTGACTAAGTCTCTGAGTCTGATGCTTGTGATTGAGTAAGACAGTCTACAAGTGAAGGCAGAGCCAAGGAAAGTGAGAACCCTTATATATAAGGCTTAGATCTCAATTGGCCTATACCATCAATGCCAGGAATCCTTTCTTTTTTGGGCTCCTACTCTACCTTTTAGCAAAAAGAAAGATAAACATATGAGAGTAAGTCCATTTACCTGTTAAGAAAATATACCCAATAAGTCCTGCAACTCAGTTGACACCATCTATTTTCTGATATCTCATTGAATTTTAATACAACTTTCCTTTAAATAATCCTCATAGCTTTTACCCTTGCACATAATTGGCCTAGATTTTTTCAAAAATTAATTGAAGATTAAATGAATCAAGGAATGTAAAGTGTTTAGAATAATGTCTGGCACATAGTAAGTGCTATATAGCTGTTACAATGTCATACAATGTCATATAATGACAAAATGAATGAATATTGAATATTGAATGAACGCAGAATGAATATTGAACACAGAATGAATATTGAAGTGATGTTGCCAAATATAACATATCAGGTAGTGGGGATATGAAGAGGAGGAGGAGGAGGAGGAGGAGGATGGAGAGATTAAAAAGAGGAAGAAGAAAAGGAGAAAAAGAGAAATAGGACAAAGAGGAGGAAGAGAAGGAAGTGGAGAGGGAAAAGAAGAGCTTCCATTTATTGAGGGATTAGTATGTACCAGGCACTATATTAAATACTTTATATCTCATTTAATTCTCATCGAAGTCCTCAGATATAGGAGATATTATTATGCCCATTTTACAGGTAAGTCAGTGTCTCAAACAATTTAAGTTACATGCCCCAGATCACAAAGCTAATAAGTAATGGAGCTGGAATTTGAAGTCAGATCTGCTTGATTCCAAATCTATGTTCAATTCCACATTCATCATATACAGTCTGATACGAAAAATATATTTTAGAAAGATTGCAGGAACATATTTGGTTTCCAATAAGGAATGGGTATGCTTCTGATTTACTGATATCAAGAGTTACCCAATTGATTGTGTTTCTTTCTATGCCTTTTACCACTCAAAAGTTTAGAACTCAGTATGAAGCTAAACCATAACAATTATACTGACCTCATGATTGAAATATTTGAGGGATTTTTTTCCTTTCTTAAACTGGATTTTCAATTTTTATCTTCTTAGTTATTAGTTCAGTGTGACTACTGTTTTGTTGTAAGCCACTTAAAGCACTTTGTGGCCAAAAAGCAAGGCACAAAACATGTATATAAATAAAATAAAATTATCATGTTCAGTTTCTGGGTAGAAAATTATTTCTAAAATTTTTTGTATGCCACTCAATTGGCTTTTCAAATCCCTTCTTCATACAATACAAAATAATTCTTTAGCCTAATCTCCACCCCACCCTCAACTTGATGCTCAGTCTCAAGATTGATAACAGGGTATCCTCTCCAACTCTATTTTAGTTAACAAACATTTACGTATATATGTCATATATCAGGTGTTAAGTGCTTTACAAGAATTTTCTTTTAATTTTCATTGCAACCCTATAAGGTAGGTTTCTCTTACTATGTATCATTTTATAGATGGGAAGTGGACGCACAAAAAAGTTATCTAACTTGTTTAATGTTACGTGGTTAGTAAGTTGCTAAGCCAGAATCTACAGTCAGTTTGTCTTGCTTAAATCTACAATTTTAAATGAGGCTGATTATATAAACAACTACCAATCAGGTCACATACAAATTCCTGGTACATAATAGATGCTTAGTAAATATTTGAGAAATAAATGATTGAATAAATAAGTGAATCCCAAGACTTGCCCAGGCCCCTCCTTATTTCCCTGCCAGGCTGAATTTATTCTTCTTTTATTTTCACAAGGATTCTGATTCAGCTTGGTCTCTGGCTTACAGCCCTACTATTACCCCTGTAGACTTAGCATCTGGTACCTAGTTTTTCTGACTTGACCCCCTGTAGCCACTAAGGACTTTGGCTTTGACTCACCCTATGATTCTTTCCACTCCCAGAAACCTCAAATAGGGCCCTGCCCTGGCACCAGCCCTTCAAGAAACAAATGCTAAGCTTGTCCTACTTGGCTGTAATCCTGACTTAGCCCATCCCAGGTGCCCTCAAAAGTAGCGTTCAGAAATTCTAATCAATGGTGCCTGCACTGCTCTGGGATTACCGCATATCACTGCCTTGCACATGCCCATATGTTCAGTTCACAACTGACAGAAAATCTAAATACATAACCAACTGAAGTGGGACAGCTCTGGTGTGACCACAGGAGGGAAGTTTATGGGAAGTAATGCTGTTTTGCAAGGAGAGACTTTGAGTATAAAAACAGGGTTGCCATTTGAAATGCAACAGGAGACTTCTTAAAACTTTTTTCAAGTCATTAAAACTGGAAATACACATATTAGAGAAGGCATAGTCCTATATTTCCTGAAGGAGATCTGTGATAAAACTGCTTATTTTTTTTTTATCACCTTTTATTTCTGGTTTATATTGGCTGTTCTATTTTGTTGACATTTCAATGAATGGGATAGTGTTGAACTGATACTCTTTAAAAAAGTGAAAGTGAAAACTTTTAGTTTTGTCAAAAAAAAGAAAGTTAAACATCATTATGCTACTTGATCTCTCATCCAGTTTTACCCCACTTCATGTGGGTAATCTCAACTTTATGGTTTTTCCTTTGCCTTCCCCTTTCTTCCTCCCATCCAGCATTGGCCTGGTTTACAAAACTAGGAAACAATTGGTGGAGAGACTCTCAATATCAACATGAAACTAAAAGTGACCCCAATAATATTCTTGTTGAAGAATACTCTGTTTCAGGAGACTCTGATTAAGAGCCTTCTTCCTTAGACTTTTCCCAAGTAAGTTAGCATACCCCAGAGCATAAACCTAGCTTGATAGGTTGAGGAGGAACTTGGAATGACAGCACCCCCATACACATGGCAATGCCACTCTTTGGCCTTGAGAGAAACTCCCCTTCCTGCTGTGGGTACCCTGGAAGAACTCAGGTTTTGTGAAAGATCTCTCAAGAGTTGGTGGGTTTCTAACTTGCAGACAAAAAGGAAGAATGAAATCCAGGACCCAAGGTCCCAGAAGAGCCCAAGAAGTGAGAGACAACATCATTTGCCCTCTTCAGTTCTAATGACAAGGAACCTAGCCAATAGAACACGTTCCTTGCTCAGTAACATTCTTCTGCAGTCACTAACAATATGTAGATAGTCTTCCACCGACAGAGGGAAAGACGTGCTCTCCTCCAAAGGCACCTGTTTTAACTTATCTCATCAGTTGTGAAGAAGAGTGACTTATTCAGCTAACTTATGTAAGGGCTGTAGGGAAAGGAGATCTTATAGATATGGAGCACTACAGGAGACAGAGGGTTCAAGGGAATCCAAGAAGTCTGTGGTAGGGAAAATCAGCTGACAAGGATTGGCCTTCCTTTTCCACAGTGTAGAATATCGTGGAGTGTGGTTGCCAAGTCAGGAAATATATTTCCCATCCTACTTGACCCAGTAAAGCCCTGAAACTAATTTTCATAAATGGAATGTGGGAGAACTGCTGTGCGTCATTTACAGGAAAAAAAGTGGCTAAAAAGCAGATGTCCAGCCGGGCACGGTGGCTCACGCCTGTAATCCCAGTGCTTTGGGAGGCCGAGGCGGGCAGATTACCTGAGGTCAGGAGTTTGAGACCAGCCTGACCAACATGGAGAAACCCCGTCTCTACTAAAAATACAAAATCAGCCAGGCATGGTGGCACATCCCTGTAATCCCAGCTACTCGGGAGGCTGAGGCAGGAGAATCACTTGAACCCGGGAGACAGAGGGTGCAGTGAGCTGAGATTGCGCCATTGCACTTTAGCCTGGGCAAAAAGAGCGAAACTCCGTCTCAAAAAAGAAAAAGCAGATGTCCCTTTCTCATGATCTATTTTCCCATCCACCCGCTGAATAGAGAAGACTCCAAGGACCTAGAAGAGTGCAGAGCCACAAAAAGGAGAAAACCTGAGTCCTTGAATGACTACATGTGAAAGGGTACTTCTATGGAAGCAGCTGTACTAGACTGTGAGGTGTGTGGGAAATATTGTGTTAAGCCACTAAGAATGCAGGTTGATTTATTACACCAGGCAGCCATCACTTAACTAATACATCCAGAGACAAAAATAAGACGTTTTTATTTTATAGTGCAATATAATATAACCTGCTCTGTCTTTGGGTTCTTTCTCACTTCTCTCTTCTTATCTGGCTTCCCTCCCCTTTCCATTTTTTTTTTTTTTTTTTTTGAAAGGATTTTGTTCTGTCACCCAGGCTGGAGTGCAATGGCACAATCATAGCACACTGTAGCCTCAAACTCAAGGGGCTCAGGTGATCCTCCCACTTCAGCCTTCCGAGTAGCTAGGACTACAGGCATGCACTACCACGCCTCTCTAATTTTTTTTTCCAAATTTTTGTAGAGACAAGCCTCACTATGTTGCCCAGGCTAGTCTTGAACTCCCGGTCTCCAGTGATCCTCCCACCTCAGCCTCTCAAAATGTTGGGATTACAGGCATGAACAACTGGGTCCAGCTTAATTTCTTTTTCCGTGACATAGCTACAGCCTACTTTGAGTTTCTGCTTCCTTGTGACTTCAGCTTGCTCATGGGCCTTCATGACAGCTTCTACTTGCACCTTTCACACCTTAGATTCCCTCTGGTATCTAGTTGTCTTTATATTTTCCATAGCAAGAGCCTGACTGGTCAATCTTGTTCATGCTGAGTAGACAGTTCTATTCACTCTGGGCAACAAGAGTGAAACTCCGTCTCAAAAAAAAAAAAAGCAAATGTCCCTTTCTCATGATTCTCTTCAATAGAACTATTGAATAGAACTGTCTACTCAACACGAATACACATGCCAGGCCACCTCATAGGCTATTGGTTGGTCTAATGAATGACGGTCCTCATCACGAAAAGAAAAAAGTATTTGAGGTGATGAATATATTAATTAGTTTGATTTAATCAGTTCACAATGTAAATATATATACACCATCACATTTTACCCCACAAATATATACAATCACTATACTACTTGGCGATTAAAAATAAAATTAAATTAAAAGTTTTCCTCCAGCTCTTGCAACTATAGGCACCACCCACACAGCCCCTGGACTTGGAAGGCCTCCAGAAGGCTTAGCCTTACCAGTTGCCAGGGCTTAGTATTAGGCAGGGCTTGCTGCCCTAAGCTCAGACACTGCCATGCCTAAATCCCACCCACTGCCACGTATTCCCAATCCATAAATCAATGTAACCATCTCAGTTATCAATTTGTATAGTCTTGCTGGGCAGTGTGGCCTATCTTGACCTGTAGCTCACTTGGCTAAAGCCAAAACACCTGGCCATGCCCTTGTTAGCCTTCATCCCAAGAGGGCGGACTCTATTCCAGGTTTTCCAGCTACAGTCTGGGGTCCTGCTCCAGCTAAATCAGACTCACTTGCACTACTTTACTGCCCTGTCTTCTCGTTTCAAGAGTCAACAGTGACTGGAATTCCTGCTTCTGTGCCCTACTGGGCCTCCTTGGGCAGTAACACTGGCCTGGATGGGCCCAAGTTTACTTTTGCTCTCTGTACATGATGATTTAGATCACACTCAGTCAGAGCACAGACAAAAAAGGAGTGCCCTTTGCCAAAGGTCCAAGTAGATGTGCTAAACAACTTAGTCCTGGACAAGGAGGTAAACCAGCAAGAAAAACCAAGTGGCCAACAGATAAAACAACGGGAGAACTGAAAAGAATGCGTGATATTTTAGCCCACATTAAATAACCCGAGTTGAATGAGGTTATAAAATCATGCGTCGTTTACCTAAAAGAAAGAGTGCTAGAAACTAGCATTTGTTAAGCACTGATTCTAAGTCAAGCAATGTACCAGTTTCTTTATGCATACATTTTATTTAATCCTCACAACAACCCAGTGAGCATTATTATCACTCATTTTAAAGATGAGGAAACTGAGGTGCAGAGAGCATGTATGACTTGCCAGTGGTTATACGGCCAGAAAGTGGCAGTGCAGGGATATGAATCCTGTTCTGTCTAATTTAAAGATGCATGCCGTCTACTCAGTATTACATCACATAATTTGTTCAAAGCACATATCTCCTGTGGTAAAATGTTTTTGGATTGCTGCCTGTACCAGTTATGTGCTCTCCCAGTGAGAGGGTGATAGTGGTACCCTCAAAAAAGCGAGAGGCAAAGGCCTTACTCATAGAAGCTGGGGACTTTGTAGAACCATCTCTTCCTTTCTGTCCAGGCTCTTCTCTGTGAGGCAGCAGCAGAAAGGTACACTTGCAGGCCATGAGGATGTCTGCTCAGAAGGCTGTTTGAACATGGTCCTAGAGGTAGTGGGGAACAATGTCATTGTCGCCCCATCTTTCATCTCATAATCATATTTGCTCACATCGTTTGGCTCACAGCTTACACAGAAGTCTTACACTTCTTTTTCAGACCTTTACTTTTCAAGTACCACCACATATTGAACACTTACTCCGTGTCTGCACTATTCCAAAGGCTTTATGTGCAAAAGTTTCATTGGTCCTCCCAATAATCCTATTAGTCAGGGCCTGTGAGGAAACAGACAACATTCTAGGTATTTCGAAAAGAGAATTTAATGCAAGAAGTTGGTAATATGACCAGTTAAAGATCTGAGAGGCCAAATAGAGGACAATGATGCAATTTGGTGATTAACAAAAGCAAGGAGTTCCAACTTTCCCTAGATCAAGAGGGACAGTAACAAGAAATGGTAAGACAGAATATGGAGCTAGGACCAGCCAGCAGGGTCCATATCTACACTGTCCAACGTGGTGGCCACTAGCCACATGTGGCTATTGAGCATTTGAATGTGTCTAGTCCTCATTGAGATGTGCTGTAAGTGGACAACACACACCAGAATTCAAGTACTAGTAGAAAAATACATATCTCATTAATGTTTATATTGATGACATATTGAAATCATAATATGTTGGGTTAACTAAAACTATTAAACTGATTTTACTCATTTCTTATATATTTCTAATATGGCTACTAGAAAATTTAAATTTATATATGTGACTCTCATTATATTTCTATTGGACCACACTGGGCTGGAATTATGGTGAGGGCTAGGACCATGAGGGAAGGCACGCTCCAGTAGGAACCACAGCTGCTGCCAGTAACCTGTCTGAGCTACCAGGCACCTATTTGTGGTAGATAGGGGGAAATTCCCTGGTTTCTCCTTTCTTCCTCCTTTTGAATCTCCCACCCATAACTCTCATTGGCCAAACGCTGTGGGAAGCCTGCTGACACAGGTGACTGGGAAACATAGCCTACAGGGACAGTTCTCCTGCCATACAGGGAGAGCAGGGGGAAGGTGAAAAATCAATCTAAGACAAAACAGGTGAATTGATGGCATATGTGGGTAACATTGCCCTTTTCCACCACATTTTTCAGATGAGGAAACAAACACAGATCAGTTAAGTAACTGACCAAGGTCACACAGCAAAGAAGTGGCAAAGTCAGGATTTACAACCACCCAGGAAGCCTGTCTCTGGAGGACATGATCTTAATCATTGTTTCTTCTGTCTCTTTGTCCCTCCATCCTCAACTGCTGACCTCTTGCCTCAACTCTTCACTGTGGTCTCACACTTGACTATGTCTCTGAAGATGGTTGTCGTCTTGGTGGTCATTGCCTGTGGTTTCTGCTGCTGCTCAGGTGTATTCTGCTGCTCTAGGAAGTTCCCAGTCCAACTCAGCTGTTTTACCATCACACTCTGGCCACGGTCCATGTGGTTTTACCCAATGTAGGCACTCAGGACCAAAGCTCAAGTCATCCGTTTTAGAACTCTGAACTTCAGCTCCTGCTATTTCCCACCCATCAAATTGCTGCTCAGAAATTTCTGCAAGAACAAGTTAAAAGCAAAAAGTTCCACTAACCTACACAATGAGGCTTATTCTTCTTCCAAAAAAAGTTAACATAGTGGTGTTTTGACTGATAAACAATTCCCTTGCAACTAGAAGTAGTAGCACAACTCAATTTTAAATAATTTAATAAAAGAGACTCAAAACAAGTCAAAGTCCCAATTCCCTTCTTAGTAGTCCCGTTGTAACCAGACAAGCCGCTAGGGTGGGAAGAAGTTAGTCCTTTAACAAGGGCAAGCTCTTAATTATGCTACTTCCAGGAATGCTGAGGCATGGTCTGCATTCAACAGTGTTCCGGAAGACTGGCAGTGGGCTCTTTGTCATCTAATCACCTGGTAAGAACCTCATCTTTGCTTAGTCTTTCCAGAGCCTCTGAATGCTCAACGTTTGGAGTAAGTATTGCAGAACAGAGAGGGGATTGTTAATTATTTCATGGGCCTTCTCTTCCCTGGGACAATAGATCAGCCTGGACGTTTATTGAGTGATGGGGAAGAGGGGGGAAACGGGTGCAGTGGTTTCAGGATGGCCTCTGGGTCACAAGGTCAGGCTTCTAAAAGTTATTGTAGAGACTGCTGTTGGTAGCTCTGCTTATTAGAGAGAATTAGATCCTTTGTGTTGTTTGTAAAAGCGAGAAAGTCCCGGCCAGACTCTGGCTGAAGTGAAACTTTTATTGCTGTCAGTCACACGGTCCCTCCAGTCTGAGCCCTCTGTGGGAGTTCTTGAAAGGCCAACTACCTTTCCTCATTCACAGATCTGCCTGGGTAGACCCAAAACACTTCAGACAGCAGAGAATTCCTTGTCATGGCTATACAGGTGTTCTTCATGAGATTACATATTTAGACAGCTCTGAAAACTGTGGGTTGCAAGAATTTTTAGCTCTCATCATCCATTATTGTAATTACTTTCTTACTGCTTGTCTTCTCCACTGCAGATAAACTTTATGAGAGCAAGGATCACATCTATTTTGTTTCCAGCTCTACTTTCAGGGCCATCCATAGAGGTTGGCACAGAGTAGAAAACAAATATATGTTGAATAAAAGCAAACACTTATGTAGTACCTAATGGATATGCTTGCCTAATATTCTGAGACTATCTTTCTTTCTCTCTCTCTCTCTCTCTCTCTCTCCCCCCCCCCCATATATGTATCACAAAACTCTGTGGACTAATTGCAATTAATCCAGTTTACAAATGAGGATACTGAAGCCCATAGAAGTTAGGTAATAATACACCCAAAATGACAGAGCTGGTAAGTGGCAGAGCTGGGATTTGAATCCATGCATTTGGATTCCAGTGTCCTGTCCATGTTATTAACCACAATGCTCTATTCCAAGGACGGTGTAGACATCAACAGTGGAAACAGAGGGTCTTTCCTGATGTGGAGAGTGCTAAGAAGACAGAAAGGTCACCTCAAGACTTGTCAAAATCAAATTTATTTTTTAAAAAAGAAACCAGTGTCTTTATTCCCTCAAGTCACTGAGTGAAAAGAGGAGGATCCTAAGCACAATGAGCAGGTCAAAGCTTGGAGTGACTCATCTGGATCTCCAGCCTTGGAGATCGCAGAACCAAAGAGAAAAGTAGCAGTGCTCTGGAGAGCAAAGGATGCAGGAGAGGGGGTTGAAACCAGGAATGGCAGCGTCTACAATTTCTTTAAGGGGGATTGACCATCTTGAGCAGCTAGATAGGCACATAGAGAAAGTATTAGAGCATTGCCAAAGGTGGCCTCTGTATCATCAGTTTCCCTGACTGTCCCCCATTGGAAAGGGTGAGACAGCCAATCCCCCAGGCCTATCCTCTAATATTTCCAGCAGAAAACAAGAAGGGGAATTGTGGGAAACCTCAGAACCAGCCCTGTCTTCCCCGTCACCTCAACAACTAAAGCACTCGTGTCCTTATTACCGAATTTATAGAATTTCATTCTGCTGTTGAGGAAAATAAGAGAACAAATAAAGAGAAAACAAGAAGACACTAACATTCAGAGAAGACACAGAGATCTAATAAAATTGCCCATATTACTTACTCAGGTGATACTGCATATTACACTCACAGTGTTCACTTAGTTCCCAAGTGTCCCATAGGGTTTGTACTCAGAACTGTTTTCAAATATTTATTTACTTTAAATCCAGTTACCCATATTCCCATTTTCATGTGCCATATATTCAAGAATGCATTTAAATATTCTATTAAAATGGATTCATTGTCAAATAACATCGAATCTGCCGAAGTAATAGCTAACATTTTAGCACTAAGCCTTCATCACAGCTACGTCAAACCTCCGATACCCCCTTCGTTTCTTTCCAATTCTGGCACCTGTAACCATAGCAACATACACTGAAACCTTTCAAGCAGAACAGGACTGACAATCACACTAACAGCACAAATACCTGAGCTGAGAAAAGAGAGGGGTGGCCCAAGTAGGTAGCTGTTGAAATTAAAAGCTAATGACAAGAAAACAGCTGGAAACACGCACCAGCTCACACTGCTGCCTCCTTCAAGCATATGAATCGTATGTAAAGCCCAATTTGATTTATGTTTTATTAGTGACACTACTGTCAATGAATGCTTTATTAACCATCATCTCAACAAACAAGTGAAGGAAAACTTAAAAAAATAAGTTGTTTGGAGGAAAATCTAAGGTGCATCTCTTTGCCAAGAATTTGAGCCACGTTTCCTGCCCATCCATGTTGTGAGAGACAGGAAAGTGAACTCCATTTGCTGAATCTTTTTAACATGTACACACATGTCTGTAAACTGCAAAGAATTATCTGCTGTTGAGAAAAGACTCCTATTAGCCAATTAGAGTAATTACATGGATTAAGATTTCCTGCTTTTGGTGATTTCTTTTTTTTAAAATCCCTAATTCTTTCTTGCCGAGGAAAGGAAGGGGTAAACAGCTGATATGGCCAGAGAATTAAGTGGGGGCAAAGCAGGGCATTCTCATTTTCAGGTTCCAAAATGTAATTGAAATTTTATGCTTACCTCAGCATAACAACATGTGATGATTTCTGTGCAAGGGAAGGCATAAGGGGTGACATTTCCCCAAGACTTCAATTACAGTAGCTTCTATCTCCCCTAAAACAGCATTTGGTCTCGGAAAATTGCTTTTAATGGTGCAGGTGTTTGTTGAGAGTATCCATCATATTCACTCCCAAGTAATCCATATTAATTCACCAGCTTCATTAGCAGTAAGCTTTTCTTCCAAATGACAATGCAAAGTAAATACAATTTCAAACAGATGTGCTGGTTTTCCATGAATCAGAAAGAGGATAAAGAAGCTGACACTGGCTGGAGAAGGGAAGATAGGATTCCAGCCCTTAAATGCGTATGGTGTGGATTTCTGGAACATGTTCTAAGCTGGGTCCACATACATGTCTCCTTCTGTATCAAGAGGAAGTCTGCCCATGCCCAAGCAGTGGCTGACGAGCACCACTGATGCCTATGAAGCAGACTATTTCTGCAACGTAAGGCAATGATGGGCATTATTACAATAAAGAATAGTGACCAGCAATGCCACTGAAAACAGCTCAACCAGATTCAGTTTACACTGTTTCAGATGGTAATGTTTCCTTAGCCCTTTGAAAAATCAAAATAATAAATGGCTAAATGTCTTTCTAAATATAGCTAGGTGTATGCAGATTTACTGTATGCTGCATCCAGAGGTCACATTTCTGGGAGCCTCATTTACCCATGATATAACCAAGAACTAGAGAGGCAGAAAATAAAGACCTGTCCCCTTACAATTATTTCAAGTATAATTTTAACAAGCAGTGCTCAATTCAATTCAACAAATATCCATGTTGGATTCCTGACCCATACTTGTAAGGGCAGGGAACGGTCTGGGCCTAGTTTCCCACAGCTGCCAGTCTCTCTTTCCAGAGTAAGGAAAAACATTTCTGTTAGCTTTGGCCTGCAAGGCTTTGTCTGCTAATTAACAGGCCCTCCATTCCATCAAGGTCAATTCCTCCGTGAGGTAGAAGCTGGTTGTTAGCAGGCATCCCCTCTAAAAATCTCCTCAGAGAGCTTGCCCTCTAAAAGAAATACTATCTTCTGCAAAGGCCTATATTTAGGGAAAGATGTAAAGCCTCTGTTTATAGTAAGCATTCTAGGTTAGAAATGATGACTGTGCCAATAATTTTCCGTTACATGAGAAGGGATATTGGAAGCCATCTAGTCCACTCACTGCACTTTATAGGTGACTAATGATATCCAGGTGTGGCTATCTTATTGGATGGTGAAAACATGGAATATTCCCATCATTGCAGAAGTCAAGAGTGGCCTATGGCCTTCTTCAAATTCTCAAAGAGATGCAGATGATTAAAAGAAAGCCCCACGAAATGAAGGAACTTTAATTTCTTGAACACCAAATGGATTATGTTGCTTCCCAGGCAAAACCCCTTTTTGACCCTCATGGCCTCTAGGATAAAAGCCAAACTCTTTGGGATAGATTATAAGGCCTGCAAAGCTGAGCCTTACCAATATTTCTAGCCTCTTCTCCTTGCCACCACCCCTACCCCTCACCCTCTATGCTCCAGCCACACTGAACTTTTGGGGCAGTTACTATCAACTTTGGTTGCACCTCAAAATCACCTGGCACAGTTTGAAACACGCTGATGTACCTCAGACCAAGAGATTCTGATTAAATTGATTTCAACTCAGGCCTAGGCTTTAGTATTTTCTATAAAGTGCCCTGGGTGATTCTAACATGTCAGTAAAGTTGAGAACCACAGAATTAGGTGAGCTCGGAACTGCTTTGTGAAACTGACATCTCTTTCCATGGTGGTGGTGGGGGCTGTTAGTGCAGATACATTTGATATAACTTTAAAAGATAGAATTTTAATAGGTTTAAATGAGGAGTAACAGGCATAGAAAGTCAGGTCTGTTCGTCCAGCTGAGCAGAAAGCAAGGCAGATATTCTTTCCTCTCTTGCGTGGACTGGTTTGGATGGATGACAAGCATATGGTTCAGAGTTTATATTTTTATCCATTTCTATTTACATTTTCTCCATTGAAATTATAACTGCCCCCAATATTCACAAACACAGATATTTGTAACAATTCGATGAGCAGATATTCCTTTAGATTTGGAAACAAGTTCAATATGTCTTCATTCTAGAAATTCAGGAGTCAACTCCAAGACAACAAAGCTAATAATAAATACAGCTTATCATCATATAAATACAAGCATCTTTACATTCATCAGAAAGCATGCAGTGGTAACAGTAGCAAAGTGAGGAATTTATTAATGTTCATATGCATTTGTTATATAGGGAGATATGTTTACATAATACAAGACATTTAGTGGATAATTTCTATGATTTCCCTGGCAAATTAGTTGGAATCTAAAGTAGATATGCAACCATTTAGTATTATTACCATTTAAACAGAGGATACATTTCAACCTTGAAGTACAAGGAATAAAAATCAAAATATTTGTACTATACATTCATGGTAATGCGATTAGAATATAAAGGCCCCAAAAGACCAAGATTCTGTAGGTATGATTTATAAAAGACTCAATTACACACGTATGGGCTATTATCTAACAAAGCTTGTGATATTTGATGAGGCTGTGAAATGCCAGAATAAACATTTGAAATTAAAATGTCCAATCAGTTTACTCATTTGTTCAACAAACAACTGTGGCACGTTTTTACTAAGCATGAGTGGCACAACAGAAAGTTGAGTAAACCACATCCTTACTTTCAGAGTGCTTGCATGTCAAATGGAAGAAACAATAAAGTGATTGATTACACAGTGTGGTAAGTGCTAAGTTTGGTAAAAGGACAGGGTGCCCTGAGAGCACAGACCAGACTAGTTAACCAGGATTATGGGAAAGAAAGATTTCCTGGAGTGGCATTTAAGTTGAGACCTAAACTATAAGTATTCATGGAGTGTGCATGTGTATGTGCATGTGTGTGTGTGGGTGTGTGTCCCGAGTTGTTTAGAAAACATAACTTATTCTAGAAACCAAAAGTTCAGTCCACTTAGGGGATGGAATGTGAGTATGGGGCATGGCTAGGGAGAAAGTGAAATGGTAGGCTAAGCTGAATCATGAGGCTGTTACAACCATTTGATCATGAGATCCTGGTTGTTGGCTGGAAGTAGTTTTGAAAAAGAATAGAAATAAAACTGAATTCAGTCAGACGGGATGTATACACAGGACACAGCTTTGGAATAACTGGTTTGAAACTAGTATCCTTCCAGAGCTGTTCTCACACAACCACTCAGTTGTTCATTTCACTATATGAACACCACTGTGTGGAAGGCATCTCCATGGGATGAATTGTGAAAGTAGGATAATATAATTCCCTTGGGGGCCCTCAGACCCTACCCAGTTCTTGTTTCATGTATGTCCTTTAAAAAGCCAAATAAAGGTTAGTTCACCCTGACTTTGGCAGATAGAAGGAATCCTGCAGAGGAGTGCCATCAAATAGATTCCTAATGTACAATACTCTTTGCCTCAGACCTCATGGAAATTCCAACAACATCAAGTAGTGTTGGCAATAAGGAGATAAGTATGATTGGGATGGGATCCATTATGGCTAGTAGAACAAAGTGGCTAATTTAACTCATGGATGACATGGTGCTGGCTTCTTTGCAGAGAAATTGCTCAGAGATAGGGTGAGATTTCATGATGTCTGTAAAGAGTTTAGAGTTGCTTATAT
Source organism: Mandrillus leucophaeus (assembly GCF_000951045.1). Taxonomy (NCBI): domain Eukaryota; kingdom Metazoa; phylum Chordata; class Mammalia; order Primates; family Cercopithecidae; genus Mandrillus; species Mandrillus leucophaeus. The sequence continues at coordinate 2,012,196 of NW_012104876.1, read as the reverse complement.
TCAAGGTGTAATAAAAATGCAAAGTAGTTTTGTAATGAGCACTGAAATGCTTCTGAGAATACCACAGGGTTAACAAGTTCACAGAAATTTTGAACAGTAATGACAAAATGCTTGATCTTTTTTTTTTTTTTTTTCCATTTTCAACATCTATGCTAGAGAAAAAAGAAGCATAACTGAATAAACCCTAGAATTAAGACCTCTTTTGAATGACAATCTCTTTAGTTCTACACAGTTAAGAGAACCCCTATGGGGTTAATAGAAGACTTGGACTCCTCAGCAGTTACATATTCCATTTAAAACTCTGGGTAACAAATCATTACCAGATCTTCAGGGACATTTTTACTGCCTTTGGTACCTCTTTTTGGAAGCAGAGCATTATCTTTATACTGCACAGGAAGTAGGGTGCTTCTAGACCCTGCAGGACATCCAGTATGACTGTCATGCCCAGGAGCTCACAATGTCACTCCAAGCAACAAGCCAAACATAGACTCTTAGCACTAAAAGAAACACTGAAAGTCATCTACTAAAACTTCCATTATTATGCAGATGGAAACATGAGCCCTAGCAGCTTACTCAAAGTCATGGGGCTAGCTAGCTCCATAGCCAGGACTGGAACCTAGACACTATTTTCATTTGTATATTTTCTTAAGCAAGGACACTGAATGATGAATATAAGAGCTAATATATGCTGGGCACTTAGTATGCTAAACTCTCTACATACATTGGCTCATTTATATCTCACAATATCCTTGGAAATTATGGACTATCATTATTTCTATTTTACTGAGTCAGAAACTGATGGACAAAGTAACTTGTTCGGAGATGCACAGTAGAAAGAATCAGAGTCAGAATTCTAACTCAGAGCTGTCTGACTATAAAGCCCCTTTGTCATCCTGCTTCTAGAATGAGGCAAAGAAGAAGAAAGTACCAAGTCAAGAGCGTGTTCTTAAGTATCCCGCCAGGCTGTATTTTAAATGTTAATAGAGAGCACCTTGCTGAGCCTGGGTTCTCCTTAGGACCAAAAAACCTCTGCATATGTAACAAACAGAATCCAATTTTGTAGTGCAGGATATCGTATCACTAAGCAGGCTAGTTGCATGAAGCGTGATGATCTTTTTGTTACACAGAGATTTCTGTTGCCAAGACACAAGTTGTAAAGTGTTCTGACCTGAAATTGCCTAAAATCAATGAAGATAAAAAGAACTAAAGGAAAAGAAAATAATTTGAGAGAAGACAGACCTGTGTTGTTTGTTAGTCACTCAGCTTTTCAGTTTTTCCTTCTGTTTGAGTACTTGCCATATTTCAGTGTTTAATTTTTTTGTTCACGAATATTTCCTTTTAGGCAGAATACAATTTTCCTAAAGAATATGTATTTTCTCTTTGTATCCCTTGTGCCAAGCACAATGCTTGATGCATATGGGTGTTAATAAAAAGGTCTGTGGAACAGAATATTTGTGTGCTGAAATAAATGCACTGTAGTCAAATCTATTGGATTTTATAACCATCCTAGAAATGAAACCAAATAGGGCTGTTGGTAGAATCTGAAAGACTATGAAAGTTCAAGTCTCTGGAACTGTTCACTACTATGAACAACTTTTGGAAATAAATAACGAAATGCAGTTCAGGTTCTAGAGATCTCTCAGACAATTCTCCTGAAGAGACTGAATCAGAACCTGATTCATGCAGATTTGAAACGAGGTTCGACTCTTGGAAGTGCAGTGAAGGATCTGGGGAGTGAAAGAGTATTATCTGATTAAAGGGTTTATTACATGCAATAGATTGACCTGAATTGGGGGCTGTACTGAAGATGGAAACAAAAAGCGGTAACGTATTTTTTTTCTAAAACTTTACATCTTGACAATACATAATGATCAATGAGACCAGGTAATTAAAAACAACAAAACCTGACTTGGATAACATGGCGGCCTATGAGGCCACCTATCAGGCACAGCAAAGAAAACAAGGGTGACTTGCACTTTTCTTTGTCTCACCATTTGCTCATGGTTTCAAGGGCTGCTGCATCAAGTGAAACAGATGCAGTTACACAAAGGGGAAGTCAAGTTACTACCCCCACTGATTCTCCCCCTGTGTTTATCTCTAGCTCCAAAAGCCTCCTCTTAAAATGGGGGAAACGTGAATCTGATTTTCTCATTTTGAAGGCTAAGGTACAGTATGGGAGAGAGGGGGCACAAAAGTGCCCAGGCATCACAGAGTGCTCAGTGTGCAGCCTGCAATGTCTCTAAGCCATCCCATGGAGCTCATTTGAGAGAAGCAAGGACTGCATATCATTTATGAATGTACAATATCCCAGAAGAGAAAGTCTCAGTCAAAAACGTCTTTACCAACATGGTAAGAGTCACATCCTATTCTTAAGTAGCTAAATCTATGATTTAGAAAAGTGTTCAAATAAATGGATAGTTTTCCCATTAGAAGATTTTTCAACTATATCCAGATGGAAAAACAAAAAGAAAATTAACTAGGATCATAGGGCTCCCTCCATCTTGGGTGCTAATGTTCTATTGACAAGTTATAATGAGGGCTTCTCTGCCCCAGAGTGAGGAATAGGCTCATTAAAACTTGAGGAACAGGAGAGTAAGCTTTCAACTCCCTTGTTTTTTAAACTTCACTGGTTTTTAGAAATACTAAATGAATTGCCTGACAAAACGATGTTATTGATTTCAAAGTGTGTCTGCATTCTTGTGCTTGCATTTGCATTTGAATCTGAGCTACTTAGAGTGTCAGTTGTTGGATAGAAGAATGGAAATGAGAGTTCTGTGGTGGGCTCGAAAAGACTGATGTGTTGACTCTTCCACTTAGTCACTACGGAAATAAGCCTCATACTAACCTTGGTTTCTTCTTGATCAAAACACATCAATTAACATGGTTTGATCATTGCTTTCTTCTGGGTTAAAAGAAAGGAGGATCCCAAATTTTAAACCATTAAATAAAATGGCTGTTCCACAATGTAACCCTATTAGGATGCCAGGCAATAATTCTGGAAGGGGCTGTTAATGTACACTCTCAATAATCTAAGCCTGAGCATGTATTATGCTGTAACAGTAAATAACCACCAAATCACTTATATTTGGTTCTGAAAATGCACTACATGACTTGTGTGTATGTGTGGCAGGTGTGCCCTCCTAATTACTTTTTCTTATGCTAATATTAGCATGGGTTTCTATACCTCAAGTACATAATTGGTGGCAGAAAGAGGAAAAAGTCAAAGGTGACTCTAAAGTTCAGAGTCATTTTTAAGAAGAGAAGTAGTTTAAGGGAGGACAATGTTTCACACATGTTGAGTTGGAGTTGATATAGAGGGAACAACTCAAGTGAAAATGTCCCTCGGGAAGACAGGTTCTATATCATCTACAGAGGGCCTAGAATGGAATCTCAGGAAATGGCCACGGTTAGGTGTATCTAAGAGCAGAGAAAAGGCAGCAAAGGAAGTACTTCAGAAGGTGATGTCATTGACACAGAAGGAGATGTCATTGACACAGAAGGAGAATCAGTCTTCTTCTAAGTCCCAGATTTGTAAGAAAAGGCAGAGTTTTCAGGTGAGGGCACCAGTGCTTGAGTAGCTGATGGCTCAAGGCAGTAAGGACTGCTGTAACTGGAGTTTGGGAGGCCATGGTAACTCAGATTGTACAAATACAAGAGAGTGCTCAGGAATCATGTCGTAAGGGGGTATGGAGCGGGAGGGAATAAACAGGCAACATAGGCTAAAAGGGGTTGAGAGAGAATGAGAAAAATAAACCTATGACTAACTTGGGGAGTGGGATCAAAGGAAAATGTGATTTGTTTGTCTTCTTCAAAAAAGAGAAGACCTGGGTTTGGGGCAGGGGGCTGGGAAAAAAAAAAAAAAAAGAGGAGACCTGTTCTTTCTTTTTTCAGGAGGGACTGAAGGTAGCTGACAAAGGAGGTCACTGGAGAAGCATGATTTTGTAAGTGGTGAAACACAAGGGCTTTAGGAGCACCAGGGGGATAGGGAACCTCTGAGAGCAGAATCACGTCTTCCTCTGAGATGAGTGGGAAGCAAAGAGAGGCCAGGGAGGTGGAGAGACATATTGAAGTGGTGAAAGAGGAAGGTCGTGTCATCATACAGAAGGAGATGAGGGGTGGAATTACACGTGTGAGACAGCAGGAGAGTTTAAAATGGTTACTGGCAGGAGTGTCCTAGGACATCCAATTCAATAAAGTAAAAGATTGTTGAGCAGCAACGGCAATAATGAGTCTGCTCAGGTTGAGCAGTATTTTTAGGCCAAGAATAAGAATCAATTTCAAGATCAGGGACCAGTGTTCTAGAAAGGCAGGTTAGTGGACAGAATCCAGCAAGAGGAGATGCATGGAATAATCTCAAAGTGCCTTTCACTTTAGGATCCACAAGATGCTGCTGCTGCTGCTTTGTAGCTGCAGGATTCTGGTCTCAGGAAAACCCTCCATTCGTGTTCTGCATCAGTGCAGAATCTGAGGGCCACCAGATGAAGTTTGTTCTGAAAGAAAATACGGAGTTTTAACTAAAGACAGACAAGAAATGTGAAGAGGCAATCCATGCAACATAAAAGAAGAAAGAAAGAATTTGGGTGACTTGGTATAATTAATGAAATCACATTGAAGATCGAATTTTTCCATAATACCCTGTCAGTCAAAGACCAATCCAAACTTTTCTATAGGAGATAGGATGGGCTATGAACACATGTTCTCAGTTTCCCCTGTTAGCCAATGACTAATATCCCATGGCTAAAAACAGTGACAGGCCTTAGAGTTACTATAAGAAAAACTCTGGAAGCCAAGTATATGTGTGCAAGTTGTTAAGTAAAGTAAGTTACTTATCCTCTCTATCAGGCTTAGCTTTTCTTATCTGAAAGCAGGCTCAATAAGTGGTTATGTCTCATAGGCCTATTTTGAGGAGTAAATGCATGAGACCTTATTCATTTAATATATAAAATACCTACAGAACACTAACATAAATTTAACCATTGTTATTCTTAATTGCTTTTGCCCAGCATTTCTATCGCACATGCCTTATGCAAACGTTAACATGTTTCTAAGATTTTTTGTGTGTGTATTTTTCTCATGTCCCCCCTTAGATTATAAACTCTTAGGAGGCAAAGACCATATCTTATATATCTTATATTCAGCTATGTTCTAATTATTGATAGCTGCGCTGCTAACAATCTCATGATTTAGTGGCATTAAACAGCAACCATTTTCTTATGGTCATGGATTCTGTGCATCCAGAATTTGGAACAGACACAGCAGGGTCATCTCTTCTCTACTTCATGAGGCTGGAGGCTCAGCTCCTTGATTCAACTGACTGGAGGGGTAACATGAACAGCTGGGGGCTACAACCCCTGAGGGCCAGAGGGTTCACTTCCAAGATGGCTTCATCACTCACATGTCTTAAGCCTGGGTTGAAATGGCTGTAGGACAGGTTCAGCTGGGGCTATCCCTAAGAAAAGCTACCTGAGTCCTCTTCAGCATATTGGTCTCAGGGTAGTCTGTCTTTTTACATGGCAGCACAGCACTCCAAGAGCAAGTGCTTCAGAGAACAAGATAGAGCGGTTTGGTCTTTTATGATCAAGTCTCAGAAGTTACCTAGTATCACCTCTGTCATACTGTATGGATCAAAGTAGCCACAAGCACGCCTAGATTTAAGGAGTGGATCCCACCTATCAATGAGAGAAGTGTCCAAGAATTGTGGCCATTTTGTTCAACTGCCACAGTCCTCTTTCATGGCCCCTTTTGTTTATAACGCCTTAACACCTCTTGTAACTGTTCTCTCCTCTCCACATGCTCTGGCATTGCTGTAGTTCAGGGCCTTGTCTTTTCTCACTTGGAGCACTGCAACCATTATTTAAATGGTCTGTCTGCCTCCACTCCCGCCCTGTCTTATTCACTTTTCGTATAGAAGCCAGGGTGAATCTGTAAAACCATAAATCCTTCCTTAAAACCTGTCAATACCTTCCCACTGTCCTTATAACAAAGTCTAAACTCATGACTGCTATTGCAATTTCCCCAGCCTCCTCTTTCATCTGCTTCATGCTTCACACCCTGCTCACTCTCACTTTGTCTTGATTTTCTTCTCCCAGTGTTCCCCATCTAAGCAAATGGAACTACAGTGCCATGCAGATGCCATCCATTTCTCTCCAACTCTACCCTACTAGTCCAGAGCCCACCATTTGTCATTATGAGCACAGTAGTGGCCTCCTAGCTAGTCTCCTTACTTCCGTCTTTGCTGTCTTACAATCTGTTCTCATCCTGCCCCTAAGAGCTCCTTCTAAAACTTATATTAATATCACATCTGCACTTCAAACTCAAATGTTTCAAAACTGATCCCATCATTGGCCCTCAAAACTGCTCTTTTTTTCTGAATTACCTCTTTTGTTGAGTCTCTAATCCAAAACTGTGGACTTCATCTTTAATTTCTACTCTCTCCTTCACAGCTCACAATTAGGCACAAAGTTTTTTTTAAGCATATGGTATAATGCATAGTACTTAGAAAAAGACAACCCTGGGTGCAAATCTAGGCTCTGCTATTTACCAGCCATGTAATTTAAAGAAAGAAACTTATCTGAGTACTGAAGTTTATGTCTGTAAAATGGAAAAGATATTAATATATATTTCTCAAGGTTGATACGTGTTTTCAAGGAGCTAGTTCTTGAAACCCATTTGCATCATGAGTCTCACATAAGAAAATTAATAAAAGTTCTATAAAGGTTTGCTTTCCTCCATGTATATCTATATACACACACACATATATATTTTTTCTATATATGTGTGTGTATATATATATATTTCATATAGAAATATATATATTTCTATATATCTATAGAGAGAAATATATATATTTCTATATATAGAGAGAGAGTTTTGCTCTGTTGCCCTGGCTGGAGTGCAGTGGTGCAATCTCGGCTCACTGCAACTGCCACCTCCCGGGTTCAAGCAATTCTCCTACCTCAGCCTCCAGAGTAGCTGATATTACAGGTGCGTGCCACCATGCTCGTCTAAATTTTTGTATTTTTTTAGTAGAGACAGGGTTTCATTGTGCTGGCCAAGCTGGTCTCGAACTCCTGACCTCATGATCCATGCCCCCGGCCTCCCAAAGAGCTGGGATTACAGGTGTGAACCACTGCACTTGGCCTATTTTTCTTATTAAATTAGATTCTCAACCTGGTTTAAGCAAACAAGCTAGAAAAAGCATTTATGGAACTCAGAAAATTGAAAATTGGTGATTATTAAATGATATCAGAAAATTAATATTAATTTTGTTAGATGTATAAAGCAGATTATTATTATATGAGTAAATACTCTTAAATATTTTTAGAGATTCATATGGAAGTATTTATGGGTTAAATATCTGTAATGTATATTATGTCCCTCAGGGAAAAATAGATGATGCATATATAGAAAAATATAAATGAATGATACATTTAGATGATGGATACTCACTATACTATTCTCGCTCTTTTTCTGCATTTGAAAATTTTAATAAATAAGAAGTAAATAAATACAAGGAAAATAGTCCATCTGTTATATGCCTAGAATCATCTACTTCACTTTATTCCTAATAATTGCTCTGTTTTAGAGGTTGGCCGATTTTTCCTGTAAAGCCCCAGGTAGTAAATATTTTAGATTATGTGGGCCATATGGTCTCTGTGACAACTACTCAACTCTGCTGTTGTAAAGCAAAAACTACCACTGATAATGCATAAATGAATGGGAATGGCTGTGTTCCAATCAAACCTTATTTACAAAATCAGATGGTGGGCCAGATTTAGCCCACGGGCTGGAGTTTGCTGACCCCTGCTCTAATGGAAGCTTTCATTGGCTGTCACCTGGATTACTCTTACAACCCTCTAACCCATCTCCTTACCTTCAGACTTTTCTCTCTAATCCACCACCCACAGAGAAGCAGTAGCAAAGTTCCCTCTTCCCCCTGCTTATAACCCTGCTGTAGTTCCCTATCCCTTCACACCCTCACAAACCTCTTCAAGTTTGCCTCTCATCATCAATCCCCAACAACTCCCTTCCAATGCACACACATATGCATGCACATGCACACACATACACTCTTTAGATTCTGTAAGGTCTTTCTGTTTTCAGATATATTCATCCCTTGGTATTTGTGGGCGATTGGTTCTAGGACCCCTCCTCAGATACCAAAATCCACAAATGCTCAAGTACCTTATATAAAATGGTGTAGTATTTGTATATAACCTATACATTACCTCTCATATACATAAATCATTTCTAGATTACTTATGTCTAGTACAATGTGAATGCTTTAGGCTATATTTTTAGTTGTATTTTATTGTTGTATTGTTATTTTTAATATATATGTACATATATAAATATACTTTTTTAGATACAGGATCTCTCTCTATTGCCTTGGCACAATCATAGGTCACTGCAGCCTCAAACTCAAGTGATCCTCTCTCTTCAGCCTCTAAGTAGTTGGGACTACAGGTGCAAGGCACCGCGTCAGCTTCAAGTATTTTTGATCCATGGTTGAAGTACTCATACCCATGGATATGGAAGGCCAATTGTAGATCTCTACGGCTTGGAAGGCTCCCCTCCACCTTACTTTTATATTTGAAGGGTTACTTGAACTCCTCCTCCTCCTTCAAGACTCAACTCAATCCTCCCCTTCCATCAGGGAAGCCTCACAGTCCTTTCCCCAGCATGCATATATGCATGCCATATGCACCAGAAACAGACAGGGTTGGGGCTCTTCCCTGATGCTCTCAAAACCTCCATGTTAGCTCTTTGTCTTGGCACTTGTTACACTTCCTACCGTGGTGTGATTATTTCTCTGCTTTCTTCATTGGTTTAGAAGTTCCTTGAGAGCTGGGACTGCATCTTACCCTCAATATTCAATACAGAGTCTGATATATAATTAAATGAACATTCTGATTCACTGCAAATATGCTCTTTATTAGGAATTTCAAGATGCTATAAAAAAGTATTTGGACTTCACACAACCTCTAGAGATATAAAAATTATGAATGAATAAACAAACAAATAAACACCAGAACCTAAATACTTCCTCTTGGAAGTGAGTTAGACCACCATTCGGTCTAAAGACATAGAGATCTAGACACAATGTAGAATAAACAGTGTAGAGCATGGACTAAATTTCAGCCCCCATTCACCACCTTCACTTGGAGCCCTTGTGCAGTGAGTACCTGCACAAACATATGCAGCTCCCCTGTTTGTGGCCCAGATCATATGTATGGGTGGGCCAAAACAAACAACAGCCTAATCCTTGTAGAGTCTGGGCAAACAATCCATTGGTACAGCAGTTACTCCTCAGCTTGTCTTACAACAGTGGTCCTCAACAGGAAGCATGCAGTGAGGATGGTATCAGAATCCATGGGAAACTTTTTCAACCTTTTCATCTGGGCTATGAAACCCTAGCTCCTGCTCTCAAAATTTTGATATACTTCTCTAGGGCATTCTCATCCTGCAGTATGGCACGCTTTCAAGGAGTAGAATACGTCTGGATGTGGGTCTAACTTGCAATGCTCCACAGGTCACTCTAATAGTCCTCCCATAACCCCACCTTTATCCCCAACATACTGACAGCTGCCTAAGGATCAATCAACCATTGACTCAATCAACAGATGAATGTATTGGTTTGACCATGTTCCATGTACTTGTAGTTAAATACAACCAGTCCTGACCATTCCTCTGGAAGACATTGCAATATATGACTTAAATGACTAGGCTAGACCTAACTCATGAATTCAAACACAAGTTGTTATTTTGGTTCATGCCTTGTTCCAGTTTCTTTTGTTTTGTTTGTTTGTTTTTGAGATGGAGTCTTGCTCTGTCACCCAGGCGGGAGTGCCATGGAGTGATCTCAGCTCACTGCAACCTCCGCCTCCCAGGTTCAAGCTTTTCTCCTGCCTCATCCTCCAGAGTAGCTTCATTCAGTTTTTAACCTCAGTTATTTAAGCAAGTGTGAATATGTGGAGTTGTAAGTTTTGCCTCAGGGAAGTGTCAATGCATGCCACTGCGAATTTAAACCATTCTATTTATAGGAAATAATACATTAGGGATTTTTTGACACACCATCCTTAGATTTCTTGATGAGGAACTATAAAAATTATAGCTCCTCATCAGGAAATCTAAAGATGGTGTGTCAAATGTTCAACCAACATTTCTTCAACACTTATTATGTGCAAGGCCCTATGCTGGTAACTGTAAATGACATAAATGCTTAAAAAAAAGCGGGGGGGCAATATTATTCTCTCAAGGAGCTCCAAGACTGATGGTGAATAAATCAAGTGAAGAGATAATTCAAAGTTTACAGGGCTTATCAACCAGAAGATATCCTCCTCCCAAGAAAGGCTTTTAGGATATCTGGAATGAAGGAGTTCATTGCTGATGCCATTTGTTATTGTTACAAAGAAAATATTTCAAGTTTATAATGTGCACTATTTGAAATAATCAAGCCACATGATAATGAGGGATATTTAGTTTAGGATAAGGACTTTGAAATGACACTGTTTACCCTTCCAGTGTCATTTATACATGACAATTTTAACATACTGTTTAGAGGGGCACAGACCTTTCATCTTCACATCAGAATCACCAGGGGTGATGAAAGATGTTATGGTAGGAATGTGTGGATGGAATGAAGGCAAGATTAAAAGGTTAAGATGCACAGATATGTTAAGTGTCTTATTCAGCTCAGGCTGCTATAACAAAAATACCATAGACTGGGTGGCTAAAACATCAATATTTATTTCTCACAGTTCTGGAGGCTGAGGAGTCCAAGATCAAGGTCCTGGCAGATTTGGTGTCAGGTGAGAGCCTTCCAAGTTCATATTTGACTATCTTCTTGCTGTGTCCTCACATGGTGGAAAGCAAAGAGTGACAGCAAGCTCCCATGTCTCTTCTTACAATCTCATTCATGAGGGCTTCATCCTCACTACCTAATATCTCTCAAAGGCCCCACTTCTAGACACCATCATGTTGTAGGATTTCAACATATGAATTTTAGGGAGACATGAACATTCAGTTCATAAAAGTAAGTGTCTTAAGAAGCATTATATGATATGAAGTGCTACGATAGCTTTCTGAGTTCAAAAGAGGGAAGGATCACATATGGTTGGGAATCCCAAGAGATAAATGAGGTTTGAGATAGGCTCCAAAGGATCCAAAAAATTCACCAGTGGATGTTGAAAGCGTTCAAAATAGAAAGAACAGCAGAGGTAAAAACCTAGAGGTGTGCTGTGGTTTGAATGTATGCATCCCTCCAAAATTTACATGTTGAACCTTAAACCCCAATGTCATAGTATTAAAAAGTGGAGCCTTTATGAGGTAATTTAGTCATGAAGGCAGAGCCCTCATGAATAGGTTTAGTGACCTTATAAAAGGGCGACAGGGAACTAACTAGTCCTATTTTGCCCTTCTGCTTTTCTGCTATGTGAAGTCACAGCATTTGTCCCCTCTTGCCTTTCTGTTCCTTCTGCCATGTGAGAACACAGCGTTTGCGGATGCAGTGTTCAAGTCGTCATCTTAGAAGCAGAGATGGGGTCCTCATCAGACAACAAACCTGTTGGCCCCTTGATCTTGGACTTTCCAGACTCTAGATCTGGGAAAGAATACATTTCTATTGTTCATAAATTGCCCAGTCTGGAGTATTTTGTTACAGCATCACAAATGGGCTAGGAAAAAATGGAAACGTGCTGGTAAAAGTGTTCAGGGCGAGGCAATTATTATGTTTAGAATGACAACTTTGTGTAGTAGATAATGGGAGATCAATCAGGGAAGCAAAGTCAGTCTCTTGACTCCCAGGTGATCATTTTCATCAGGTATTGTTCTAGGCATGACCATTGCCTTGTTTCAATCTTACTTAAGTCACTTGCGGATTAAAAGGAAACATGTTTACATCATCGGACCTCACAGATTTCTCAAGATTTTTTTTCCACTTGGCATAAAACTGATATTGATATTGATGTCAAAATTGAGTGATGCTGTAAAGTACTGGTTTGGAGCAGACTGCCTGGTTTCAAATTGCAGCTTCTCCTCTTCCTAGTGACTTTAGACCCATGACTCAGTGTTATGGGTTGAGGTGCACCCACTTCCCAATTCATATTTTGAAATCCTAACTCCCAGTACCTTGAAGTGTGACTTTATTTGGAGTTGGGATATTTACAGAGATAATCAGGTTAAAGTTATAGTGAGCTCTAATCCAATATGACTGATATCCTCATAAAAAGGAGAAATTTAGGGACAGAGACAGACATGCATGGAAGGAAGACAATGTGAAGAGATATAGAAAAAAGATGGCTATCTGCAAGCCAAGGGTACAGGCTTGAAACAGATCCTTTCCTCATAATTTTGTGGAGAAACCTACTCTGCCAGTCCCTTGATCACAGACTTTTAGACTGAAAGACTGTGAGGCAATAAATTCCCATTATGTAGCCCACCCAGTTTGTGGTACTTTGTTATAGCAGCCCTGCAAACTAAGAAGCCTAACCTCTCAGGCTGCAGCTTCCTCATCTGTAAAATTAGTATAATAGTAGCTGCCTTGGCCCGGCGTGGTGGCTCATGCCTGTAATCCCAGCACTTTGGGAGGCCGAGGCGAGCAGATTACGAGGTCAGGAGATCGAGACCATCCTGGCTAACACTGAAACTCTGTCTCTACTAAAAATACAAAACATTAGCTGAGCATGGTGGCACATGCCTGTAATCTCAGTTACTCAGGAGGCTGAGGCAGGAGAATCGCTTGAACCCGGGAGGCGGAGGTTGCAGTGAGCCGAGATTACGCCACTGCAGCACTCCAGCCTGTGCGACAGAGCAAGACTCCGTCTCAAGAAAAAAAAAAAAAAAAAAATGGTAACTTCCTCATACTGTAGTTGTGATGAATAAAAGACTTAAGACACATAAAGTGCTTAAAGTAATGTTTACACTATAAGTAAGTGTGTGATATTAATATTAATGACTTTTTTCCCTGTCAAACCATTTATCTTTCTATGTTCCAGTAACTTCCTTATGTATATCTTTATAAGGAAGGCTTAGAAATTTGCCCTTTACTTTCAACTAGCTCTTCTTAGCTTGCAATTACAATCTCACTTTATTAAGGTTGTTTCCTATATAAGTTTTTTGTTCTTTGCCATCCAATCAGACTGCTTCTCAATGTAAACCTATATCTTTCGTGAAACATAATATTTTCTTTCATTTATGTTGCCTGAACTCCTGTGACCCTATCAAATAGATTTCCCACAAGTTTCTTATCTTGGTATTTGTCTTAAAGATGCACTCTCAAGAACATACCTACTTTCCATTTCTACCTGCAAATAGCAAAACAATATCAACTGACAGAGATAATTACCCACTTGAGAAAGAATCGTTATTTCTTTCTACTGCAGTACAGAGCAATAGAAATGTCACTCTGGTTCAGGTTATATTAAGAAGCTTTATGTCACATGACGCAGTGCAAACTGACACATGCTGTGCTTCTGGATTAGATCTGGGGTTACAAATCTAAAGAAACACTTTTGCATAGAAGCAAGTATTAGTGACTGTAAGTAACAAATCTGCTATGTCTATTTTTTCCTTCTGTGTTCTTTATTTTTGCTGTGTTGGGACAGTAAGAGTGTTGAAATTAATTGTGTAATTTTACTCACATCTCTAGTGTTAATTTTTAGCTATATTTAGTACCTTGTTTCCTGCATTTTCATGACAGTAGGGAAAAGGCCCCTACATCCTTACAGTCCAGAGACTGATATCTGGGAATTGCATCCTCCTTTTGCCACTGACTAGCATATGACTTGAGGTGAGTTTTCTCTCTCCAGGCCTCAGTTTCTCCACTTGCAAAATTACAATGTGAGACTATATGATCTCAGTTTCACCCAGCTCTAAAATGCGAAGATATTCTCAAGCTCTGTGATAACACAACATAGGATTCAGTAAGGGCACAGAGGCCAGTTAACTTTGGTTTTCCCCTTGGCTTTTTGCCTTTCGTATCTGAGGTCTTTACTACTTGTGTTTTTAATTCTGCTTTAGCTCCCTATGAGGCTTTACTGGAAGCATCAGAATTAGAAAGCTAAATATTCTATACTGGTCCCAGTGATTACATAATGAATACAAAAACATCACCAGAAAGTTATTTGACAAGGTAAGTGATGTTCACATTCAATGCAGGGCTTCAGCAAGGTGATGATGTGAGGACCAAAGACAAATTACAAATAATTGATTGAGGTTTTCATGTGTGTGATGAACAACCCCGATTTTCAATTATATGTGAAAAGTAATTATCCTCCATTTTTCTAGTAGACAACGAAAGTTGTCTCATAGATGTTATATGTAAATGTGGGCACATGGAAACATTCATCTTTAATGAGATAGAATTTGAGTGGCAGGAAAGAGAACAAAGGGGAAGAAGACATCTGAGGGTTAGAAAGATGGCTCTATGGTAGAAGTATGAAGGCTTTTTCCTCTGCCTTATATTGCCCTCTCACCCTCATCCCACGGGGACTGAACAGAGGTGTTTCCAGTACAATGAGTGAGAGGCACTTTCTTTCTTCCTTTTTTTTTTTTTTGACAGAGTTTCACTCTTGTTGCCCAGGCTGGAGTACAGTGGCGCAATCTCACATCACTGCAACCTCCACCTCCCAGGTTCAAGCGATTCTCCTGCCTCAGCCTCCCGAGTAGCTGGGATTACAGGCATGTGCCACCACACCCAGCTAATTTTGTATTTTTAGTAGAGACGTGGTTTCTCCATGTTGGTCAGGCTGGTCTCGAACTCCCGACCTCAAGTGATCCACCCGCCTCAGCCTCCCAAAGTGCTGGGATTACAAGCGTGAGCCACCACACCCAGCCGAGAGGCACTTTTTAAGGTATCTGATTAAGAAAGAGGAGTGTCTGAAAGGATTAAGCTCTGTCTGGAAAGTCATGGGGTAAAAAAGGTCATGGAACTCGTCACAGGCTGGGCACAAGCTAAAGAGTGTGGGATTTAGGAAAGAAAGTTACCAGCATGGGTGCAGGATGCAGGGTACAGAGGGAGGTGGGTTAAGTAAGTAAGGCAGGTAGATGACTATGGAGAAAGTCAGTAGAAAGGATCTGACTTCTTCTTTCTACTCACAGCTGAGGAAAATAGAAATCGAGAAGTAAATTTTTTTAGAATCCAGCCATAGAAAATTGGACTCTAATATCACAGATTGATAAATTACAAATGTATCCATCTATATTATATTTGGGTTTGACAACGGTCACCATGCCCTGAAGTACAGTTTTTTTTCTGTAAACGGCTGTAGAGATACAAGGGATATTGACCACTAGAGGTGAGTGGCATTCAGGAGAACAAAAGGATAAGAGCGCCTCCCAGTTTTCTACTAAAGAGGAAAACTCCTTTAATCTACTGATCCTGAGTCTAAGAACCAGGGACTTTGGAAGAAATACTCATCATGCGTTAATATGCAGACATATATATAATGTGTCTCACAGACATATGCATCGCTATTTGCCACGTTTTTCATTTCTCAAATCAATGTCTATCCCTTTGCAAGTCATAAAACAAAATTCCAGCTAAAAACACTCTTGATTTATGGTTGTGTTTAGTTGTTTTGTACTTTATCGATCTCCAGATCACCTGACATTTCTAAAAAGAGAACTTCATTCCGGAAATGTTTGGGAACTCTGTTTTTATGTCTTAGGTAGCAGCAATGGACCTGTTTAGCAGAAAATGCCTTGGTAAATGATTGCCTTAGTGCATTGGCTGCAATGTTTTTGACAAATTAAGAAACATTTAGAGATGGTGGTGGACAGAATTTCTTGGAGAACCTATTGTTTCTTTTTCTGGGGTGATGGATGTGATGAACTTTAGAAAGCCCGGTATCTCCAGAGTCAGGCAGAGAAGGTGAAAAGGACTGAGAGACTCGGGAGCTGTCTGTATTGCCATGAGCAGCAGATTGGAGAGTAAACAGGAAAAAATACCAAAAAGAAAGTCTCTCCCATTTAGAGAGCATTAGGATACACAAAGAGTCATGTCCCATCAGCTCCCATCTTTTGGAATTCATGGAGGCAACCTTGTCACAGAATCCTGGCCTTTCTCTCCTTTGAAAATTTTGCACAATTCCCATGCTTGCTGAAGGAAAGTAATTATGTACATACTTTTAAAGATCCATATACACACAGCACTTGGGTCTCTGACATGAGTGAGGTTACTTGAAATATGTTACATAAGCTTTCTCTTTCATCATCCCTATTTCCACTTATCCTCTTGGTGAACAGATGAAGAACTTCTCTGTGCAAGTTCCTTATAAGGTAGCAGTGGTACCAAATGAGTACTACTGTAATTACTTTTTTGAAGAATTTATTGAGACGTGGTTGTGAGAGAGCCCAGAATGTAGGCATTATGTAGACTTGAGAAAATGCTTCGCAGTCCACTAACGGTAAAAGAGCACAGGTACATACTAATAATTAAGAATTAAGTGAATTTGTTACTGCTTCACACCAAAAAAAAAAAAAAAAAAAAAAAAAAAAAAAAAAAACTGACCTGTTGTCAGAGGAATGAAAAAAGAATAGTGATTTTATTTTTGCAAAGATTTACTTTCAAGAGTAAAAGAATAGTCAGGCTCTTTGGTAATATAACTCCATCAATGGGCAGAGTAGAGAAACTCGAATAATCCAAGAATGACTTGATTAATAGGCAATGATGTAACTTGAAGGACACGTTCATTTAAGAGAAATATCAAAAAGAAGTAAAACCTTGCCTCCCAACCCATGGTTTACAAGACAGCAGATCAGAAATAATGAGAACTACAAAGAAGGTAAAGAAAACTAAGCTGCAGGAAATTATTTTTCATACCTAAATCCTTCTGGAAGATGGACAGATCTTAACTACTTAACCTTTTCAGGTTCTCCAAACGCTTGGTCACTTTTGCCATTTTCACCACTCTCTCCACAATTATTATTATTACTGCATTTGCCACAGACACGTTGCTTTTAAGGATTTAATTTTAAAAGCTGAAGTGCCCAAGTGCTTATTTTCTATAATAGAGCATATTCTAATGGTGATCTTTAGCTAATGCTGTAGCCAGCTCACGCCCAGTTTCCATTATAGTCATTATTTTAAGACGTCTAACTTGGCGAAAGAAATTGCTCTATAAAGACACCTGAACAGCAAGTTCTCATATGAGCAAGGAAATTTTAAGGTGATAAAATGTTTTTTAAAAGATAATAAATAATCGTTAATAGCTTAGACTACCTTTCTGAGCTCTTAAAAGTTGAAAAGGAGTTGTTGAAGTTTTGCTGTTGTTTTTTTCTCTTTTCTGGAGGAAATAAAAGACAACCTATTATGCCTCCATCTAGAGCAGGGTTCTTTCTAACTTATTTGCCCTCATAAGTCAGGCTATAAAGAGGTGAGAATCAGCTCCAGATTTGTTGCACCTTTCTTTTATAGTCATGAATATTGCTGTTTTCACTGGCTTGAGCGGAAAAAAAAGTACGGTGCTTCTTGCAGTCATTAAAATAGCATTGTTTAAAGACAGTTTCATTAATGCTCCGTTCTTAAAATCCTACCCTTGGGGCATGGGCACTAAGTGTGGTGAAAAAGAGCACAAGATTTGCAGTGAAATAGCACAACATTCAAATCCTGGCTCCGCCAAGCTTTCCAACCCTTACTAAGTTACTGAAGGACCTTGAACCTCAGTTTTCTCAGGCTTAAAATAAAAACTATGAGAATTGTAAAGGTAAATGAGATAAGGTACACAAAATCATTTAAACACAGTGTCAGGTGCCTAGTAGGTGCACAATAAGTAGTAGCAAAAGTGATGGTGGTGGCTGTGATTTCTTTCCATGGGAATGTAGGGGAAGAAAAATCCAATCCCATTCTTTTTGGTTCTTGGCTGGGTCGCTGTAACAAAAGGCTGAGTAACAAGAGAAAGGCACACAATTATGTTTAATATAAATTTTACCTAATTAAGAACTTTCATAGGGAAATGAAGACCTAAGGAAAAAGTTAAACTTGAGCATTTTTATGCTGGGTTTGATGAAGAGTATAGAGTCATGGAAAAATGTGATCCAACAGAAAGACGTATGAGCTAAGAGTACTAAACTTAGGAAAACTTAACAAGGCCTGTTCATGCAAATTCTTCTGTTTCCCTCTGTCTTGGGAGAAAAATATGTTCCTTTCCTCCGGGTATAAGAAGGGCACTTATCACGTGAGGGTCTTCTGACCTACTTCAGGGGAAGGTCAGAGTCCTAATTGCACCTGCCATTTCTCAAATTCCTTCAGCTTAAAATATTCAAAATGCCAAGATGTCATATTTTGGGGAGAATGTTCTTAACCCCATCAGGAATAAAACTAGAGCATCTCATCTGGGCCAAAGAAATATGTAGGATGTGTAAATTCATGCAAGTCAAGGCTCTTATTAATCTCATTCCATGAACGGCAGTTAAAGACTGGGAATCATACACACACACACCTACACACAATTAAACTTCCATCCTTCTGAGACCCAGAGAATACGCAGTGAAGAAGGGTTTCTGAAAGTGGGAAAGGAAAGAAAAAAATAACAGTCAATGTGAAAATAACCTGACTTTTTTGCCAGTCTCCTGTGCTAATAGTAACTAAAAGTAAATTCACCTAGTGCCCTCAAGAAAGCCTCCAAATAATCATCAGAAAAGTTCTAGTAGCCTTAAGATACTGTGAGAATAAACCTCACAGGATAAAGCTTTTGAAAACCACCTCCACTATAAATGAGATTCCAATCCCTACAGCCAGAAATAAGAGGAATTTTCTAACTCGTTTGACCCAGGCTTAAGTGACAGAGGATGAGATCGCACATACCACTATTGTGCTGAAAGACCGTGGCACAGAGAGTAAGCTACTGATATGTTCCTGACTTAATCCAACCAAATGTCTTGGGGTTAAGCCATATTCTTGTCATCCTGTGGATGTGTGTTGATATAGTTCACCATGTATTCCATCTACGTACTTAACACAATCCATCCCATTTAGCCAGCAACACTAAAATAATGTATTCTTGACAGTGACTTGGGTTGGGGTGTTGCATTTGCAAGCAAAACACACTCTACTTCCTCAATATTGGCTGCTTTAGTAGAGGTCCTTACAGCTGACAACACAACAGAGAACTTCATAAAGAAAGTCTCATGATAGCTGTTATTTATTATGCAAATATTGCCTGCCATGGCAACATTGCATCTAGGAGTTTGCTTTATTTGCACTAGGACATGGCCTGAATATTCAAATGAAGGCAGCCGTACATTATGCCTACACATTACAAAGATTTTGTTTTCCTTGACACTTACAGGAGAACAAACTGCAATTAATATAGCCTGTTTAAGCAGACAGCACCCAATTAGTTATCATCCATTTTCAGATTGGGATGCTAGACAAAAAACATGGAGCTGGGCTCCTTATTCAAAAGGAAAATACATCCAAACTACAGGTTTTCAAAGACACATTTAACTCACAATGGCAAGGATACTCACTTGGTCTTTAATGTGAAATGGAGTGTTAATTTTTCTCTGTCACCTCTTAATTGCTTCCTTATTATACTGTTCAAGCAGTTAATTGCTAGACTGAGTGAAAGAGTGTTTTCAGGGAAAAGGAAATGCCACAGCATGAAAGAAAAAAAAAATAGAAGCAGTTCACTAGGGTAATTGGGTCTGATATAACATCAGCTATGGTATTCCTTTTAATGGTATCTACAAAAATAAATAGGCAAAGCCAAATTGTGATTGGGAAGGTAGAGAAAGATTAAGTCAGTTGGCATGCCTGCATGCGACTTGTGTCACTGTCATTTACCAAGCAAGCAAGTGAACTCTTCCATGCCATCCACACTTTGCTGAGATGCAAGTTGCCTTCCCTCTGTGTGGGGCAGACATGGATATCTCCACAAGTCAGATATTCCTAGTGCAGAAGCTGGTTCCAGGGAGCCATATAGATACTTGCTTGTCACCTTCCCTGAGTTAATGTTCACAAAATAAATGAAGGGTATGTGAAGGCAGAAAGTCATTATGTACTATGCCTCTATCTACTTTGGAGCTCCCATTACAATTCCATTTGGCCCTTAGAGAGAAATGTGTCCTTCCTTTAAGTCTCATCAAAAATGGGAGTTGACGCTGTCAGAGCTTTATTGTGCTTCTTCAGCAAAGAAATGGATTGTAAGGATAAAAGACAAGAATACAGACATTTATCCAAGCAACAAAACATAGATCACTGGCTTTAATGAGGATGTTTGCATGCCAGTGTTAAAGAATTCATAATAAGTATTATTTTCTATATCCTCTAATTGTATTAGAGCACAGCAATTGTTAATGAAAAAAGACAGTAAAGAAAACACTTGCTTTAACAGTGAGGTTGGAAGAAAGATTTTCATTTGCATTGCATTTCAATTATGATCAAAAGAAATAACTGTTGTATCTTAAGTTGAACTTTCCAAAGAAAAATAGAAAAAAATGTAAACCATTTACTGAATTGTATTCATTAGTATCCATGCAATAAATTAACTCACTAGCATCACTCTATCTACTGTTCCTGTTTGTCTACTGTTTACTGATGTCTGCTGATCTTCCACCTAGTTTTTTCTCCTGAAAGAGAGGAGTGGGAGGTGGGGAAAGTGACTGAGAGTGGATTACTTCTATGACTGGAAAAATAATATGATGCTCTTCCAATGATCTACCTCCAAAGATGCAGAAGAGAAATTCAATTTTCAAGTGGAAAATATTCAGTGATAAGATATTGAACAATTAAGCAGGTAAATAAAATATTTAATACAAAACATCACAAAGGAAATTTTCTAGGCATTGCACTCTTCTGCATGTTACTGCAGGACAAACATTCTAGAGCAGTGGTTCTTAAACTAGGCACCATTCATGGAAATCAGGGGTCCATCAACATCCAAAAATATTGCATAAGATTTCTAGGTATATGTAAGTCTCTACATTTTTCTTGGAGAGGATCCATCACTTTTGTGTTAGTTTTCTATGCTGTATAACAAATTAGCATGAATGTAATGGCTTAAAACAACACATACATTTATTATCTCACAGTTGGTTGATGTGGGTCAGTAAGTCTATGCATGGCTTAGCAATGTTCTCTGTGACGTTGCCATCAAGGTGTGAGCTAGGCCTCTGTTCTCATCTTCAGGCTCAACTGGGGTCTGCTTACAAGTTTACTCTGGGTGTTGGCAGAATTCATTTCCTTGTGGTTGTAAGATTCATGGCAGCTTGGTTCATCAAAACAAACCAGGAAAGCAAGACCCTAGAGTGAGTCTGCTAGCAAGAGAAAGTCTTATATAAGCTAACATAATCACTGAAGTGACAGCTCAAAGCCTTTGCCATACTCTATTGGTTATAAGCAAGCCTAATGTCCTGCCCACACCTAAGAGAAGGAGATTATACATGGGTATGAACACCAGAATGTGGGGGTCATGGAGGTCACTTCAGTTTTCATCAAATTTTCTAATGAATCTATGATTTAAAAATATATACATTACAAGTCACTGCTCCAGTCTACCAAGTACAAGTGTATTCATTATCTATCACTGAGTAACAAATTACCACAAAACATAGTGACTTAAAGCAACAATAATCACTTATCTTTCACAACTTCTGTGACTCAGGAATCCAAACAGGCACAGTGAAGATGGCTTGTATCTCCTCTACCATGTCTGGGGTCACAAGTGGAAGACTCAATGACAGAGAGCAGGAATCATCTGAAGGTTCATTCATTCACATGCTTGATGGCTAATGCTGGCTATCAGCTAGGGGCCTTGGTTCCTCTCTACATGTTTCTCCATGTGGTCTCTTCATTGGAAATGTTGGCTTTTTTCACAGCACAGTGACTGAGTTCAACAAATGATCCTTCTGAAAGAGAGGAAGAGAGAGAGAGAGAGAGAGAGAGAGAGAAGCCTTATTGTCATCTTTTCTGACCTAGCCAGAATTCACATAGCTTCATTTCTACTGTATTTTACTGGTGAAGGCAGTTACAAAGATTCACTCAGTTTCAAGATGAAAGAACAGAGACTGTACCTCTCCAATGGCCTAAATGATGCAATAAATAGGTGGATGGGACCATCCTGCAAAATACAATCTGCCACAATACATTAACATAGGCATTCAACAAATATTCACTGGTTCTACAAATATTTATGGGGCTCCTATACTTTGCATAGGTCACGATTGCATTGATGCACCATACTTCAAAGTTACATTAGTCCAATTGAATTGTCCCTTGTAACTTGCCAAAAAAATCTATCCTCAAAAAACAATTTCCTGAAAGACTGCAAATCTTGTTCTCATGACATCATCTCACCATCTTAGAGATAAACACATATCCACTAAAGTCTCCTCTGCCCACCCTGTGACTTAAAGAATCCCAGACGGAGTCTGAGGCTACAGTGAGCCATGATTGTGCCACTGCACTCCAGCCTGGGTGACAGACTAAGATCCTGTCTCAAAAAAAAAAAAAAAAAAAAGGATCCTGGAGAAATCCTAACACTAAATACATAGAAATTCGTGACTTGTAACTAAATTCCCAGTACTGCACAGATGCACAGAAACGTGTACTTTCTCAGGAC
This sequence comes from Mandrillus leucophaeus, assembly GCF_000951045.1. Taxonomy (NCBI): domain Eukaryota; kingdom Metazoa; phylum Chordata; class Mammalia; order Primates; family Cercopithecidae; genus Mandrillus; species Mandrillus leucophaeus. The sequence goes on along the minus strand of NW_012104876.1, from coordinate 1,989,634 downwards.
CTTTTATCTTTAACAGACACAGACTCCCCAATCTCATAAATAAATTCTCTCCATCTAACAGTAGAAATGTTCAATAAAGAGACCCTCTGTATTTTGTAGATACATCAAACTAACCGTACGACTCATTTACTTGTTCATTTATTTGTTTATTCAACATGTGTTCACTGAATACCTACTATTATACGTGCCAGAGACTGTTCTGAGCACTGGAATTAAATGATGAACAGGTTAGATACTGTTCCAGCCCTCAGTAAGCTCTCAGCCCAGTGGAGAAAAGTAAAAACTAAACAAGCAATTACATTACGCTGTAATAAATGTTATGATAAGGAAAATATAGAGTGCTATGGACTTAGGGCAGGAAACCCTTGCTAAAGGAAATGACAGTTATCTGCAAATCCAAACCGTATTATGTAAAGCGATGTCCTCCTTACAATACAATATAGGCACTTAATGGATGCTTAATAAAGCCTTGGTTAGTAGATTGAATCTTATCATTCTAAAACCTTCAACGGTCCACAATCATCTTACTAGGACATTTGGAGCATTCTGTGATTTGCCATTGCTCCTCTTTTTGAGCCCCATCCATCACCACGCTCTTCTAATCACCCCGCATTCTCACCATTCCCAAAACATGGCATGCATCTTAACACTGCTACAACCTGTGTGATGTTACTACTATAGCCTGGAGTGCCCTCCCTACTGTGTGTGTACTAATTCAAAAGTTATCTTCTACCAGAAGCCTTTCTTGACCAATGTCACCTAAGGGGGAGTTAATTGCATCTTTCCCTTGGTGCTCACAATACGTAGATTATACCACTTATTTTACTTTGTCTGACATAATTACTTCTGTATGTATCTGTCTCCTCTCTTATTTATTCATTCATTTGTCACCAAGAATCAATTAAGTATATGCTATCTATTCTATATATTATGCTGAGGGAGGAGACCACCCCTCATATTGTCTTATGCCCAATTTCTGCCTCCAAAGAAAGAAGAAGTAAAAACTAAAAGGCAGAAATGAAATCCACAAGCAGACAGCTCAGCGCCACACCCTGGGCCTGGTAGTTAAAGATCGATCCCTGACCTAATCAGTTACGTTATCTATAGATTACAGACATTGTATAGAAAAGCACTGTGAAAATCCCTATCCTGTTTTGTTCCGATCTAATTACCGGTGCATGCAGCCCCCAGTCACGTACCCCCTGCTTGCTCAATCAATCACAACCCTCTCACGCGCACCCCCTTAGAGTTGTGAGCCCTTAAAAGGGACAGGAATTGCTCACTCGGGGAGCTCTTGAGACAGGAGTCTTGCCAATGCCCCCGCCCCCTCCACCACCACCAATAAACCCCTTCCTTCTTTAACTCGGTGTCTGAGGAGTTTAGTCTGCCGCTCATCCTGCTACATTTCTTGGTTCCCTGACCCGGAAGCGAGGTGATTGGCTGTGGTTGAGGCAGCTCCTTAGGCGGCTTGAGCCTGCCCTGTGGAATATCCCTGCCGGGAACTCCGAGCAGCCCGAGTGGGGCGGATCCTGACAGCGCTCCGGGTAGGCATTTGCCCCAGTGGGACACCTCGCCAGAGCAGTGTGTGGCAGGCCCCCGTAGAGGATCAGCACAGTGGCTGAACACCGGGAAGGAATGGGCACTTGGAATCTGGACCTCTAAAACTTGGTAAGACTAGTCTTTGAAACTTGCCCACTCCGTTTGAGTGAAAGCGTGGCCTGATCACCCATGGCGTGCGTTTATGGGCACTTTGGTTTTGGTTTTGGATTTGACTTGGTTTGAATTGCTTGACAGGACCGCTTTTGGGAACTTGCCCACTCCATTTGAGCGGAAGCCTGGCCTGATCACCCATGGCGTGCCTTTATCAGCACTTTGGTTTTGGCTTGGTTTGAATTGCATGACACGATTGGTCTTGGGAACTTGCCTACTCCATTTTAGTGGAAGCGTGGCCTGATCACCCACGGTGTATCTGTACCCTCACTTTGGTTTTCGTTTTTTGACTTGATTTGGATTGCTTGATACTTTGGTTTTAGTTTTGACCTGGCTTGGATTTCTGGATACTCTGATTTTAGTTTTGATTTTAGTTTGGTGCAAACTGCAAAAGTGTGTGTGTGCCCTTTTTATACGTTCTTTGTTTTGTGGTGTGTGTGGTGTGAGCGCGGTGTTTTGTCTCGAGTAAACATGAGTGAGGCACAAAGTAAGCCCACCCCACTAGGAACTATGTTGAAAATTTTCAAAAAAAAAGGATTTAAGGGAGACTATGGAGTACTATGACACCAGAAAAACTTAAAACTTTGTGTAAGATAGACTGGCAGCATTAGAGGTAGGTTGGCCATTAGAAAGAAGCCTGGACAGGTCCCCTGTTTCAAAGGTATGGCACAAGGCAACCTGTAAGTCAGGGCACCCAGACCAGATCCTGTACATAGACACTTGGTTACAGCTGGTTTTAGACCCCCTGCCCCGAACACACAGTGGTTGAGAGAACAGCAGCATAAGCTGCTGACAGAGGCAAGGAAAGACCAGCAGAGAGAAAAGAAAGAGACAGAGAGGAAAAGAGGCAAAAAGAGAGAGAGTAAGAGACAGAGAGGAAGAGACAGACAAAGAGGTAGTCAAGGAGAGAGAGAGAGAAAGAAAAAAGAGAGAGAAAGAAAGAGAGAGGCAGAGAGAGAGGGAAAGAGACCGAGGCAAAAGGAAAGTCAAAGAGAGAGACAAAGTCAAAGAGAGAGAGAAAGAAATATGATTTAACATTAACCACTGAAAATTCCCTTAACCCAGCAGGTTTCCTAACAGGAGATCTAAATCTTAATTACCATACGAAGGTCTGACCAGACCTAAGAGGAACTCCCTTCAGGACAGGACAATCGATGGTTCCTCCTGGGTAATAAAAAAAAAAAAAAAGAAAGCCATCTATATCAATTCTAATTTGGACAAAACAAGGCGTTATTAATAGCAAAGGATAATTAATATGCCAAACTTACAAGGTTTTCAACAAAAGTAAAGTTTGCTGAAAGTTAACAGTGTAACATGTATTATAGTAACTTCTATT
>NW_012104876.1:1978126-1986043 GCF_000951045.1 Mandrillus leucophaeus | reverse complement strand
AAAAATTAGATAAATATGTCTACAAGGTTTTATTAAAATTAGGTTTAACATTAACAACACACTAATATAAAGATAAAATTTAGCTTATCTGGTACAAAAATCATGCAAAAAGCATTATTAAATATAAAATAGTGTTTAGCTTTCTTTGGTCTAAAAACTAATAAAAATAGGTGCTAAAGGAAATTTCTCAGTAAAAAGGCACTAAGGACTATAAAGTCCACTGCCAAGGTCCCCACATTTAAAGCAAAAGGTCAATTTCTTAGAAATTATATACTTAATCTTCCAATTTCCTTTCTCTCAAAAACTAAAAGTCTTTTAGCACATGTACCACCCCTAGAATTTCCGGTAAACCAGCACCAGCCTGAAGATCACAGTCTCATCGAAAGGTGGAAGAAAGAAAAACTTAAGCCAGCCTGAGAAGGACCCTACCTTGTGCTGCTAACCACTAAGACTACTGTTTGTACAGCAAAAAAGGATGGACTCATTACACCTGAGTCAAGAAAGTGCCACCCCCTCCAGAGTTGTGGGCCATAGTCCCAGAGGGAAACCCTACGAAACTAAAGCTAAGAAAAATTTAACTCTTTTCATCTATTCTATTGCTCTTTCTTCTTTCCTCGTTCTATTGCTGACCATCAAGTTATTAACACGACCAAGTCAATTTTGCCTCAAACTATTGCTTTTAATGCTTGCCTTGTTATACCCTGTGAGGACTTGACAAGTCAAAGACAGCTCTCTACTTCAGAAAAGTACTTCCGTCCCTCCTGACTGTCCTCAGACTGGGCATTAGTAAACTAGGACCTTTTAATTCAGGGAGATTCCAATAAAGATCCCAATGCCAACCAGGAGTGTTGCCCCCCGATGTAGAGCTTTCATGCTATAGTTGGTCCAACGTTCTGTGGACCACTAAAGAGCAAGGATGGACTGCCCCGACTGGTTTTTGTAATTTCCTAAAACCATACATTCATTTTACTAGGGGATAATAGAAGTTAAAGACTTAAAACAAACTTTAGCAATTAAGACAGGATACCAAGATACAAATGCCTGGTTAAAATGGATCAAATATTCCATCTGCACGTTAAACAAAAGCAATTGTTATGCTTGTGCACATGGCAGGCCAGAGGCCCAGACTGTCCCCTTTCCACTAAGGTGGTCCTCCAGTCGACCAGGCATAGGCTGCATGGTAGCTCTTTTCCAGGATTCTGCAGCCTAGAGTAATAAGTCACGCCAAGCTCTCTCTGCTATATCCCAAAATCCGGCACCCTGCGGGTCAGCCCCCGAGGGCCATCCAGCTTCCGTCTCCCAACACTAAGTTCACTTCGTGTCTCTCACGACAGGGAGGAAACTTAGCATTCCTTGGAGACCTGAAGGGATGCGATGAGCTTAAGAATTTTCAAGAGCTTATCAATCAGCCCTTGTTCATCCCCGAGCGGATGTGTGGTGGTATTGTGATGGACCTTTACTGGGCATTCTGCTGAATAACTGAAGTGGCACTTGTACTTTAATGCAATTGGCTATCCCTTTCACCCTGGCATTTCATCAACCAGAAGGAAAAAAAAAAAAGACATCGTAAAGTGAGAGAAGGCCCTTATGGGTCTTTTGACTCTCATGTCTATTTAGACCCAATTGGAGTCCCATGAGGAATACCAGATCAATTTAAAGCTTGAAATCAAATCACTGCAGGATTTAAGTCAATATTTTGGTGGGTGACAGTTAATAAAAATGTAGAATAGATAAACTACATCTATTACAACCAACAGCAACGAGGTTTTCATGAGTTAAAAGAAAAACTCATGTCGGCCTCAACCCTGAGGCTACCTGACCTGACAAAACTCTTTATACTCCATGTGTCAGACAGAGAAAAAATGGCGTCGGAGTTTTAACCCAGACTGTGGGGCCTGGCCAAGGCCTGTGGTCTATCTCTCAAAACAATAGACAGGGTTTCCAAAGGCTGGCCCGCAGGTCTAAGGGTACTAGCAGCAATGGCCCTGTTAGCACAAGAAGCAGATAAACTAACCCTTAGGCAAAACCTGAATATAAAGGCCCCCCATGCTGCGATAACTTTAATAAATACCAAAGGATGTCATTGGTTAACAAATACTAGATTAACCAAGTACCAAAGCTTGTTATGTGAAAATCCCCACGTAACCATTGAAGTTTGCAACACCCTAAACCCCACCACCTTGCTCCCGGTATCAGAGAGCCCAGTTGAATGTAACTGTGTAGAGGTGTTGGACTCAGTTTATTCTAGCAGGCTCAACCTCCGAGACCATCCTTAAACATCAGTAGACTGTGAGCAGTACATGGACCGGAGCAGCGTCGCCAACCCCTGCAGAGTGACTCTGAAGAAGATGACAAGCCCTGCTCCAGTCACACCCGGAAGCTGACTGGTCCACTCACGGCCAAAGCATGAGAAAACTCATCACAGGACTCATTTTCCTTAAAATTTAGACTTTTACAGTAAGGACTTCAACAGACCTTCCTCAGACTGAGGACTGTTCCCAGTGTATACATCAAGTCACTGAGGCAGGACAAAAAGCTGCTACAGTCCTATTATTTTATGGTTATTGTAAGTGTACTGGAACTCTAAAAAGAACTTGTTTGTATAATGTTATTCTACACAAGGTATGTAGCCCAGGAAATGACCAACCTGATGTGTGTGTTATGACCCATCTGAGCCTTCCATGACTACAGTTTTTAAAATAAGATTAAAGACTGAGGACTGGTGGGGGTTCATAAATGATACGAGTAAAGTGTTAGCCAAAACAGAAGAAAAAGAGGTGCCCAAACAAGTCACCTTAAAATTTGATGCCTGTGCTGTCATTAATAGTAATAAGTTAGGAATAAGGTATGGTTCTCTTAATTAGAAAAGAGGCTATATGGCAGAAAATAAATACATCTGTCATAAATTAGGACTGTGTGGAAATAAATGTAAATACTGGTCTTGTGTCATTTAGGCCACTTGGATAAAAAAAAAAAAAATGAAAAGGATCCAGTCCACCTTCAGAAAAGAAAAAAATGGCCCGTCTCGTACTAAAGGACAATGTAACCCCTTAGAGTTAGTAATAACAAATCCCCTTGACCCTTGCTGGAAAAAAGAGGAGCACATGATCTTAGGAATTGACAGGGCTGGACTGGATCCTCGAGTAAATATCTTGGTTCAAGGAAAAGTTTGCAAACACTCTTCTGAGCCAGTGTTTCAAACTTTCTATGATGAACTAAATGTGCCAGTACCAGAAGTTCCAGGAAAAACAAGAAATTTGTTTTTGCAATTAGCCAAGCATGTAGCCCAGTCTCTCAATATCACTTCATGTTATGTATGTGGAGGAACTATAATAAGAGATCAATGGCCATAGGAAACCTGAGAATTAATACCTACAGACCCAGTTCCTGATGAATTCCCTGCTGAAAAGAATCACCCTGACAATTTCTGGGTCCTAATGGCCTCAATTATTAGACAATATTGCATAACTAGAGAAGGAAATTATTCACTCACCCCGTAGGAAGACTTAGTTGTCTGAGACAGAAACTGTATAATGGTACCACAAAAACAGTCACTTGGTGGAGTTCAAATCACACAGAGAGAAATCCATTTAGTAAATTCCCAAAGTTGCAAACCATGTGGACTCACCCAGAGTCCCATCAGGACTGGACAGCCCCCACTGGATTATACTGGATATGTAGGCATAGAGCTTACACCAAATTACCTGACCAGTAGGCAGGTAGTTGTGTTATTGGCACTATTAAACCATCTTTCTTCCTACTGCCCATAAAAACGGGCGAACTCCTAGGCTTCCCTGTCTATGCTTCCTGCGAAAAGAGAAGCATAGCTATAGGAAATTGAAAAAATTATAAATGGCCCCCTAAGAGAATCATGCAATATTATAGGCCTGCTACTTAGGCACAAGATGGCTCATGGGGATACCAGACCCCCATTTATATGATCACCCAAATCATACGGTTACAAGCTGTCTTAAAAATAATCACTAATAAAACTGGAAACGCCTTGACTATTCTGGCCCGGCAAGAAACTCAGATGAGAAATGCTATCTATCAAAATAGATTAGCTCTCAACTACTTGCTAGCAGCTGAAGGAAAGGTCTGTAGAAAATGTAACCTTACTAATTGCTGCCTACACATAGATAATCAAGGGCAAGTAGTTGAAGACATAGTTAGAGATATGACAAAACTGGCACATGTGCCCATGCAAGTGTGGCATGGATTTAATCCTGGGGCCATGTTTAGAAAATGGTTCCCAGTGCTAGGAGGATTTAAAACTCTTATACTAAGAGTTATAATAGTAATAAGAACTTGCTTACTGCTCACTTGTTTGCTACCTGTACTTCTTCAAATGATAAAAAGCTTCATCATTATCTTAGTTCACCAAAATACTTCAGCACAAGTGTACTATATGAATCACTATCGATCTGTCTTGCAAGAAGACATGGGTAGTAAAAATGAAAGTGAGAACTCCCACTATTGAGTGAGAGTCTCAAAGGGGGGAAATAAGGGAGGAGAACACCCCTCATATTGTCTTATGCCCAATTTCTGCCTCCAAAGAAAGAAAAAGTAAAAACTAAAAGGCAGAAATGAAATCCACAAGCAGACAGCCCAGTGCCACACCCTGGGCCTGGTAGTTAAAGATCGACACCTGACCTAGTCAGTTATGTTATCTATAGATTACAGACATTGTATAGAAAAGCACTGTGAAAATCCTTATCCTGTTTTGTTCCAATCTAATTACCGGTGCATGCAGCCCCCAGTCACGTACCCTCTGCTTGCTCAATCAATCATGACACTCTCATGCGCACCCCCTTAGAGTTGTGAGCCCTTAAAAGGGACAGGAATTGCTCACTTGGGGAGCTCAGTTCTTGAGACAGGAGTCTTGCCGATGCCCCCGTCCTAATAAACCCCTTCCTTCTTTAACTCGGTGTCTGAGGAGTTTTGTCTGTGGCTCGTCCTGCTACAATGCTAGATGTTAGGGATGCAATGTAGAAAAACTAAACAACGTTTCTGCCCTTAGGAAACTATCCCACTGCTCTTAGCACAATAACTCATCATTGTAGATGTCTAGTGTATGTTGAGTAAATGAATGGATGATTGAACTGATATGGTGATGAATTGGTTATATCTACCTTTATATATGACAGAAAGTCTATGATTTGAAACTAAGAATCTATGCTATTTTTTAAATGGATCAATTTCCCAAAAAACAAATGAGCCCAAGATGGGTTATTTCAAAGGGTCTCGTGATTAACATTTTAATGAAATAAGTCCAGTGTCCCACATGAGCCAAAAAACACTACATTACTCATATGATCAGTTCCATTTATCCTAGCAGGTGATAGCTATAGGTACCATGCCTAGACTGCAGTTTTTCTAGACAAATAGCGCTGTTCACATACGTATCTTGAAAACATATGAATGCAGGATGAGATACCATGGACTTCCCATTGATTTTCTTCATTTCAGATAAGTCCATAGACCATTTGTCTTATTGTACATTTCATATCACCTTCATTTTCTCAGCAAATTTTCTTGATTCCTACTGTGTGGCATGCACTGTATTAAGCACAGCTTTAAATAAACTGCTTCCAGAGACTGACTAGGAAAACCAGCAAAAGTTACTCCTATCAAACTCACTGAAAGACAAGAGAAATAGAAAGAGTGCTTTTCTTACCCTTTCCCCCAAAAATTGAAGAATCACTCTTGTTAAGTAGTAAAATGCCTCTCTTAGTCCTCCTTCTTTCTAGATTAGCTTTGACATATGTGTGTGGTGTTCCTGCCAAATGGGTCAAACAGGATAGGAAAGTTAATTAGGAAGCATGTTCAAGGCAAGATCACTCTGGAACAAAAGACTTACTTCCATATGCCATACTGTTATGTCTTGCCACTGCTCCCGCACCACAACCCCCCAACATACTCCTGAAATTAACACTTTAAAAAGGTTATCTGTTATTTCATTGACAAATGGTATCCTTCTGTTTTTTAAATATTGAAGTCACTATGCACTTCCAACACCAAAGGAAGTGTGACAATGGCAACTAATAGATAACCCATTATGTTAGGCAAGCACATTGCCCAAAAGCACACTGTCATTACAGATCTCTTCCAAGTCTTATCCTGACCCTTAATCAGGGTTTTTTAAATTAACAATTCCTTTAATTATTTCAGTTCTGATTATCATATCAAAACCAACCAGCTATTAGGGTTTGACACTTTGCTCATTAGGAAAAGTGTTCTCTGAACATGTTCTGAGCCACTATGCAGAGCTTTAACAATGCAGCAAGTCACCCATTCTATCACTTCTCCTTTCAGTTAGTTGGTTGATTGAGTCATTAATACTGCTCTTTTATAAACAAAGAGAATAATCAGTGATATTTACAGTGCCATTAGCTGAAAAGTTGAAATCCTGCCATGCATTCTGTGGGTTCCCAAAGCTTGCAGGAGTTTCTTTTTTTATATTATTATTATACTTTAAGTTCTAGGGTACATGTGCACAACATGCCGGTTTGTTACATATGTATACATGTGCCATGTTGGTTTGCTGCACCCATCAACTCATCATTTAGGTATTTTACTAAACACTATACCTCCCCCAGACCCCCACTCCCCAACAGGCCCCAGTGTGTGATGTTCCCCTCCCTGTGTCCATGTGTTCTCATTGTTCAACTCCCACTTACGAGTGAGAACATGTGGTGTTTGGTTTTCTGTCCTTGTGAAATTTTGCTGAGAATGATGGTTTCCAGCTTCATCCATGTCCCTACAAAGGACATTAACTCATCCTTTTTTATAACTGCATAATATTCCATGGTGTATATGTGTCACATTTTCTTTATCCAGTCTATTATTGATAGACATTTGGGTTGGTTCCAAGTCTTTTTGTGAATAGTGCCACTATAAACATAAGTGTGCATGTGCCTTTATAGTAGCATGATTTATAATCCTTTGGGTATATACCCAGTAATGGGGTTGCTGGGTCAAATGGTATTTCTAGTACTAGATCCTTGAGGAATCGCCACACTGTCTTCCACAATGGTTGAACTAGTTTACACTCCCACTAACAGTGTAAAAGCATTCCTATTTCTCCAAATCCTCTCCAGCATTTGTTGTTTCCTGACTTTTTAATGATCACCATTCTAACTGGTGTGAGATGGTATCTCATTGTGGTTTTGATTTGCATTTCTCTGATGACCAGCGATGATGAGCATTTTTTCATGTGTCTGCTGGCTACATAAATATCTTCTTTTGAGAAGTGTCTGTTCATATCCTTTGCCCACTTTTTGATGGGGTGGTTTTTTTCGTGTAAAGTTGTTTAAGTTCTTTGTAGATTCTGGATATTAGCCCTGTGTTAGATGGATACATTGCAAAAATTTTCTCCCATTCTGTAGGTTGCCTGTTCACTCTGATGAGAGTTTCTTTTGCTGTGCAGACGCTCCTTAGTTTAATTAAATCCCATTTGTCTATTTTGGCTTTTGTTGCCATTGCTTTTAGTGTTTTAGTCATGAAGTCTTTGCCTATGCCTATGTCCTGAATGGTATTGCCTAGGTTTTCTTCTAGGGTTTTTATGGTTTCATGTCTAACATTTAAGCCTTTAATCCATCTTGAGTTAATTTTTGTATAAAGGAAGGGATCCAGTTTCAGCTTTCCACATATGTCTAGCCAATTTTCCCAGCACCATTTATTAAATAGGGAATCTTTTCCCCACTGCTTGTTTTTGTCAGGTTTGTCAAAGATCAGATGGTTGTAGACGTATTGAGGCCTCTGTTCTGTTCCATTGGTCTATATCTCTGTTTTGGTACCAGTACCATGCTGTTTTGATTACTGTAGCCTTGTAGTATAGTTTGAAGTCAGGTAGCATGATGCCTCCAGCTTTATGGTTTTTGGTTAGGATTGTCTTGGCTATGCAGGCTCTTTTTT
>NW_012104876.1:1888498-1977431 GCF_000951045.1 Mandrillus leucophaeus | reverse complement strand
TTACTTTTATTGATTTGCATATGTTGAACCAGCCTTGCATCCCAGGGATGAAGTTGACTTGATCGTGGTGGATAAACTTTTTGATGTGCTGCTGGATTCGGTTTGCCAGTATTTTATTGAGGTTTTTTGCATCAATGTTCATCAGGATATTGGTCTAAAATTCTCCTTTGTTGTTGTGTCTCTACCAGGCTTTGGTATCAGGATGATCCTGACCTCATAAAATGAGTTAGGGAGGATTCCTTCTTCTTCTTTTTTTTTTTTTTTGATTGGAATAGTTTCAGAAGGAATGGCACCAACTCCTCTTTGTAGCTCTGGTAGAATTCAGCTGTGTATCCATCTAGTCCTGGACTATTTTTGGTCAGTAGGCTATTAATTATTGCCTCAATTTGAGAACCTGTTATTGGTGTCTTCAGAGATTCAAATTCTTCCTGGTTTAGACTTGGGAGGGTGTATGTGTCCAAGAATTTATCCATTTCTTCTAGATTTTCTAGTTTATTTGCATAGAGGTGTTTACAGTAGTCTCTGATGGTAGTTTGTATTTCTGTGGAATCAGTGGTGATATCCTCTTTATCATTTTTTATTGCATCTATTTGATTCTTCTCTCTTTTCTTCTTTATTAGTCTTGCTAGCAGTCTATTTTGTTGATTTCAACAAACCAGCTCCTGGATTCATTGATTTTTTGAAGGGATTTTTTTGTCTCTATCTCCTTCAGTTCTCCTCTGATGTTGAATTATTTCTTGTCTTCTGTTAGCTTTTGAATGTATTTGCTCTTGCTTCTCTAGTTATTTTAATTGTGATGTTAGGATTTTGATTTTGCATCTTTCCTGCTTTCTCTTGTGGGCATTTAGTGCTATAGATTTCCCTGTTAACACTGCTTTACATGTCTCCCAGAGATTCTGGCACATTGTGTCTTTGTTCTTGTTGGTTTCAAAGAACATCTTTATTTCCGCCTTCATTTCATTTTTTACCCAGTAGTCATTCAGGAGCAGGTTGTTCAGTTTCCATGTAGTTGTGAGGTTTTGAGAGAGTTTCTTAATCCTGAGTTCTAATTTGATTGCACTGTGATCTGAGAGACAGTTTGTTGTTATTTCTACACTTTTACATTTGCTGAGGAGTGCTTTACTTCCAACTATGTGGTCAGTTTTGGAATAAGTGTGATGTGGTGCTGAGAAGAATGTATATTCTGTTGATTTGGGGTGGAGAGTTCTGTAGATGTCCATTAGGTCTGCTTGGTGCAGAGCTGAGTTCAAGTCCTGGATATCCTTGTTAACCTTCTGTCTCATTAATCTGTCTAATATGGACAGTGGGGTGTTCAAATCTCCTATTATTATTGTGTGGGAGTCTAAGTCTCTTTGTAGTTCTCTAAGAACTTGCTTTATGAATCTGGGTGCTCCTGCATCAGGTTCATATATATTTAGAATAGTTAGCTCTTCTTGTTGAATTGATCCCTTTACCATTATGTAATGACCTTCTTTGTCTCTTTTGATCTTTGTTGATTTAAAGTCTGTTCTATCAGTGACCAGGATTGCAACCCATGCTTTTATTTGCTTTCCATTTACTTGTTAGATCTTCCTTCATCCCTTTATTTTGAGCCTATGTGTGTCTCTGCATGTGAGATGAGTCTTCTGAATACAGCACACCGATGGGTCTTGACTCTTTATCCAGTTTGCCAGTCTGTGTCTTTTAATTGGTGCATTTAGTCCATTTACATTTAAGGTTAATATTGTTATTTGTGAATTTGATCCTGTCATTATGATGTTAGCTGGTTATTTTGCTCATTACTGGATGCAGTTTCTTCCTGGCATTGATAGTCTTTACAATTTGGCATGTTTTTGCAGTGGCTGGTACCTGTTTTTCCTTCCCATGTTTAGTGCTTCCTTCAGGAGTTCTTGTAAGGCAGGCCTGGTGGTGACAAAATCTCTCAGCAAGTGCTTGTCTGTAAAGGATTTTATTTCTCCTTCAGTTGTGAAGCTTAGCTTGGCTGGATATGAAATTCTGGATATGAAATTTCTACAGAAAAGAAAATTCTTTTCTTTAAGAATGTTGACTATTGGCCCCCACTCTCTTCTGGGTTGTAGGGTTTCTGCCAGGAGATCCACTGTTAGTCTGATGGGCTTCCCTTTGTGGGTAGCCTGACCTTTCTCTCTGGCTGCCCTTAACACTTTTTCCTCCATTTCAACCTTGGTAAATCTGGCAATTATGTGTCTTGGGGTTGCTCTTCTCAAGGAGTATCTTTGTGGTGTTCTCTGTATCTTCTGAATTTGAATGTTGACCTGCCTTTCTAGGTTGGGGAAGTTCTCCTGGATAATATCCTGAAGAGTGTTTTCTAACTTGGTTCCATTCTCCCCACCACTTTCAGTTATAGCAATCAGACGTACATTTGGTCTTTTCACATAGTCCCATATTTCTTGCATGCTTTGTTCGTTTCTTTTCACTTTTTTTCTCAATCTTGTCATCTCACTTTATTAGTTTGATCTTCAATCACTGATACCCTTTCTTCCTCTTGATCAAATTGGCTATTGAAGCTTGTGTGTGTTTCATGAAGTTCTGGTACTGTAGTTTTCATCTCCATCAGGTCATTTAAAGTCTTCTCTAAACTGTTTATTCTAGTTAGCCTTTCATCTAACCTTTTTTCAAAGTTTTTAGCTTCCTTGCGATGGGTTAGAACATGCTTCTTTAGCTTGCAGAAGTTTGTTATTACCGACCTTCTTGAGACCACTTCTGCCAACTGGTCAAACTCATTCTCGGTCCAGTTTTGTTTCCTTGCTGGCAAGGAGTTATGTTCCTTTGGAGGAGAAGAGTCGGTCCAGTTTTGGGAATTTTCAGCCTTTCTGCTCTGGTTTCTCCCCATCTTTGCGGTTTTATCTACCTTTGGTCTTTGATGTTGGTGACCTATGGATGGGGTTTTGCTGTGGACTTTTTTGTTGTTGTTGTTGATGTTGATGCTATTCCTTTCTGTTTGTTTGTTTTCCTTTCAATAGGCAGGCCCCTCAGCAGCACATCTGTTGGAGTTTGCTGGAGGTCCACTCCAGACCCTGTTTGTCTGGGTATCACCAGCAGAGGCTGTGGAACAGCAAATATTGCTGCCTGATCCTTACTCTGGAAGCTTCATCCCAGAGGGGCATCTGCCTGTATGAGGTGTCTGTTGGCCCCTACTGGGCTACACAGGGTTCAGGGATCCACTTGGCAAGGTGGTCTGTTCATTATTGGAGCTCAAATACCATGCTGGGAGAACCTCTGCCCTCTTCAGAGCTGTCAGGTAGGGTGGTTGAAGTCTGCAGAAGCTGTCTCCTGCCTTTGTTCAGCTATTTCCTGCCCCCAGAGGTGGGATCTAGAGAGGCAGTAGACCTTGGTGAACTGTGGTAGGCTCCGCCCAGTTCGAGCTCCTCTGCCACTTTGTTTACACTGTGAGCATAGAACCCCCTACTCAAGCCTCAGCAATGGTGGACACCCGTCCCCCAGCCAAGCTTCAGCATCCCAGCTGGATCTCAGACTGCTGCGCTAGCAGCGAGCAAGGCTCCGTGGGCGTGGGACCTGCTGAGCTAGGCATGGTAGGGAATCTCTTGGTCTGCTGGTTGTGAAGACCATGGGGAAAGTGCTGTATTTGGGAAGAGCGTACCATTCCTCTAGGTACAGTCACTCATGGCTTCCCTTGGCTAGGAAAGGGATATCCCTTGACCCCTTGTGCTTTGCAGGTGAGGCAACGCACTGTCCTGCTTTGGCTAGCCCTCCATAAGCTGCACCCACTGTCCAACCAGTTCCAATGAGATGGACCAGGTACCTCAGTTGGAAATGCAGAGATCACCCATCTTCTGCATTGACTTCACTGGGAGCTGTAGACTGGAACTGTTCTTATTTGGCCATCTTGGAATCAACTCCAGGCATTTCTAAGTTCTTAGAAAATGTGCCTCTGTAGTCATATTGGCTTAATAAGCTAATAAATACGTCTGAATCTCTTTGTGACATTTTCTGGCTACAATATGAAGATGGGGAGGCTAGCTGAATACAAAACCACAAGAAAAATCTGTGGGTGTGGCAGTTACTATTTGAAAGAAATAAAAAAACTTCTGGATTATTGGCTATTAACCTACACTTGAAATGGAGAAAGAAATATATAGTCCCAGGGCTTCCTAGTACATTTCCATTGTTCCAGAGAGGAACTTTACTATGACTCACTCCCAACCAAACATGAATTGTGTTTGTCTAGTTTGACAAAGAGACTCGACTATCAACATTACTAAGAGGCATCTGAGGATATCATTTTTTCACAGTATACAGCCAATTTACACTGGTATTGGGAGGAGTTAGAACAATCATGACACCAATGCTTAGAGCATACCACCCCACCAATATTTCACTTTGGGTATTGGAAGTTTAGTTCCACAATAAATTCATACTTCTCTTCCCTCCTCAAACTCAACTCACTCCATCATAAAAGTCTGAAACATGTCTTCCTCTATATATTGCTGTTAACCCCTTTGAGGGCAGTTGTCTCATTCATTCCAGTGTCCTCTGCCTGTGTAGTGCCAGCTAGTGTAGTGCTTTTCATGTGATAATTGCTCATCGTGATCATTACTTCTGATGGTGCTACTGACTCCCATCAGGACATGAACTTTGGGTAATGTTTTCTAATATAGGTTTCTTCCTAAATATATGTGTTCTCTTATGAGGAACTCTCCATTTGGCAAATGGCGAGCTGATGGGTTTGAGTTGGTTGTGTAATCTGCTGCCAGGAGAAATAACTTGTCTTTAGCTTTCAGTTCAAATGATTACTCTCACATTCCAAAATGCTTCAAGTCTAGATCCCACATTCGGTTCCCATTTATAAATGAAAAGAGAGAGTACAAATGAACCAAATACCTCTTTCCAGAACACTGATGATAGGGAGAAGGAAGAGGGAGGACAATTTGAAACTAAAGCATCCAGATTCTAGATAAACTGATATTCACTGTCTTTCTAAACCTTATCAGGACTCCCTGAAACTAATCACTCTTCTTTTTAATCCATGTTTTCACCTTCTGCCTTCAAATGAGACCTCTGACAAGTTTTTAAATGATACTTCTCTATCAGCATAATCTTAATAATTCTAACAGCACAGGATTGATTTGAATATGTAGAACTTTCAAATCAGTATATATACCCTCATCAACACTGAATGTGCTCTTAATGTAATATGTATACCATGGAGTTCTGTTATACTTTATTCTGTATTACTATCACTCACACTGTCCCACATTTGAAATAAAGAATATTTTATATAGTTGGTGCAATTTGACAGTAAAAATTACTAAGGATAGCAGATAATTAAATTGAATAATCTGATGTCTGAGTTCTACACAAATCCATTTTTATTAAGCTGCATACCTATTCCCACTTCTCTGCATTAAGTTCTTTACTTAAATCTCTCTTCTTTTTGTTAACTTCCAATTCTCTTTTGTCTAAGCATACAATGTCCCATATAGCCTTGAAATCAATTTAGCAGACAGTCCTTTTGTACAATTTTATGATCTGCAACATTTGCATTTATATACCTCCCTTTAATTCACAGAGAACAGCACATCTACTTCAGAGAAGACTGAAAACTGAAGCTGCAAAAATATTAAAATCTTCTCCAACTTGGAAAAATGATTTAAAACAGTTCATAAAAATATAAATGATCCATTTTTGTTGCTAGCTTCTAACAGTTTCATTTTAAAAATAAGTAGAAGGTCCTCATTATACCACAAAAGAGTCAAGGGAGACAATTTTCCTTGCCAGTCCATGAATTTATGCACTTTGCCATAGAGTTGGAAATTGCTGCTAATATAATCTTTCTCTGAGATTCCATCCCTGTATACTTTATTTGAGGTCTGCTGTCACCAACTCAAATCTAGATTGTTGTAGGAACCAATATAAGAGCACACACAAATCATCAAAAAGGAGGACTTTGATTGTTTTCTGGCCACAAGTCAAAGTTACTTTTCCTATTTAATATTTAGAACTAATGCAACAATAAACATTTCAAAAACGTCCTTTTAATAGGCTATCTTTTAAAAATCTCTAATAAGTTATTAGAGGAAAGAATATCTATAGAATAAATGCAAATTATCAGTAATAATAAGAAATTTAGAATAGGATAGGAGGCACAAATAGTGGAAAAGTGTAAATGGTAGAAGTTCAGGATCAATATTAGTACTTTAATATTTTTGTAAATGAGTGTTGATGATACGACTCATTTACTAATTTGTTCCTGAAACTAATTACAGGGCCTACTATGTATCTTCTATAGATGTATAGAAATGAAAGACCCCAACCTCAAGGAGGTCAAGTGTGGAAAGCAGACACATAAATAATCTAGTACAGTGAGTGCCACAATAAAGGGTTGTGGAGATGGGTAGGATGGAAGCACAAAAATGGGGCACCAGATCCTGCCTTGGGAGTAGGGAGGACTCAGTCAAAGAAAGGGTGTCAGATATGAAGAAAGTGCTTATGCAAATACTCCGAGATAATGAGAGCATACCATATATACAGATTTCCAAGGCATTCTTGAGTTAAATTCTTGATACTGTCCTGAACTTTATAGTGTGTCTAAGAATCACCAGGGAAACTGCTTTAAAAAAAAAAAAGAAAAAGAAAAAAAAAAAGATTTTGATGCAAGTGGCCAGGACCACGCTTTGAGAAAGTCAGTAGGAATAGGTTCATTCATGAACACACAGGATGACCAACTGTCCTGGTTTGCCTAGGAATGAGGAGCTTCTCAGGAGGCAGTATTTTCAGTTCTAAATCTGGGACAGTGCAGAGGAATCCTGGATGAGTGGTCACCCTGAGTAGCACAGTAGAATTCCATTTCAAAATGTCTCTTTTGAGAACTTAAAAAATAACTACCACTCAATGCATCAATCCTATTACTGGGTATATATCCAAAAGAAAATAAATCATTATATTGAAAGACTTATTGCAAAATGTGCAAAAAGAGAGAGAAGCACTTGTATGCTCACTGTAGCACTATTCACAATAGCAAAAACATGGAATCAACCCAGGAGCCCATCAGTGATAGACCGGATAAAGAAAATGTAGTGCATATACACCATGGAATACTACAAAGCCATTGAAAAAGAATGAGATCAGCTGGGCATGGTGGCTCATGCCTGTGATCTCAGCACTTTGGGAGGCCAAGGTGAAGAAATCATGAGGTCAGAAGTTCAAGACAAGCCTGGCCAATATGGTGAAACCCTGTCTCTACTAAAAATACAAAAATTAGCCTGGCATGGTGGTCCACACCTGTAATCCCAGCTACTCGGGAGACTGAGGCAGGAGAATTGCTTGAACCCAGGAGGCAGAGGTTGCAGTGAGCCAAGATCATACCACTGCACTCCAGCCTGGATGACAGAGAAAGACTCTGTCACAAAAAAAAGAAAAGAGGATGAGATCATGTCCTTTGCAGCAAAATGGATGCTGCTAGAGGCCATCATCCTAAGCGAATTAACACAGGAACAGAAAACCAAATACTGCATATTCTCACTTATAAGTGAAGGCTAAATATTAGGTATTTGCAGACATAGAGATGGTAACAGTAGACACTGGGGACTACTTGAAGGGTAGGAGTGAGGGTTGAAAAACTGACTGTTGGGTACTATGCTCACTACTTGGGTGACGGGATCATTCATATCTCAAACTTCAGCATCACACACTATATCCATGTAACAAACCTGTACATGTGCTCCCTGAATGTAAAATACAAGTTGAAATTATAAAAAATAAAAGGTTCTTTTTGAGAACGTACACTGTGATGTCTTTTGATGAAGTTTTTAAATGTCATACTCATTCTGCTCAGAACTTCCCAGGGATAGTGATCAATTACAAATATTTGAAAATGCAGGGCATCTGAAGATTTTGCTTCTTGTATCAGAATGAAAAAGTGGCATATCAAAAACAGAAATCCCCTCTTCTGATTTCTCATCTGGAGCTTTATTGGCAGAGCATAATTCCACCACTGATCAAGGAACTTTCCTTTTTCTGGAAATAAACTGAGCCAAATTTCACCCAGTCTCCCAGATCTGGGAGGATGTGGTGATAGAGGAAATGAATCTTTCGTACTGGTTGGCCATTTACATCTGCAATCATCTGCTCATATTTATTTGCATGCACAATTAAACAACTTCACACAAGTGTCAAAAAAACTATGGGACTCAATCTAGTTGAAATTTACATTACTAAACATCCAATCTTTTTAAAAATTTCAACTAAAAATATCACTTACTGATTTACATTATCATCAATGGAAAGCCTTACCTTGAATGAGTACCTTTATCACAGGCACCCAAGATAGTTATAAAAATATCAGAAAGTTCTTTAGTTAAAGATTACTACTATATGCAAAAGTTCTAGTATCTTCTAATATTAGAAATGTGAAGAAGGTATTGACTTCCATTGTTTGAGAAAGATTAATGATGAGGTTCCCTGAAGTTGGCTCAGGGAATCTTAGTCTCAGCAGATTTTCAAGTTGAATAGTTCTCAAGGGTTAAACTGATGTAATTTGGATCTGTGTCCCTGCCCAAATCTCCTGTTGTATTGTAATCCCCAATGTCAGAGGTAGGACCTGGTGGGAGGTGATTGGATCATGGGGTTAAATTTCTTGTGAACGGTGTAGCACCATCCCCTTGGTGCTGCCCTCACAATAGTGGGTGAGTTCTCCTGAGATCTGGCTGTTTAAAAGCGTGTGGCACCTCCCACCTCACTCTCTCTCTTGCTCTGGTCATCTGATGTGCCTGCTCCTCCTTTGCTTTCTGCCATGCTTGTAAGCTTCCTGAGGACTCCCCAGAAAGAGATGCCACTATGCTTCCTGTACACCCTACAGAACTATAAGCCAATTAAACCTCTTTTTAAAAATACATTACCCAGTCTCAGCTATTTGTTTTATTATTTTTTTATTTTTATTATTGTACTTTAAGTTCTAGGGTATATGTGCACAACATGCAGGTTTCCAACATATATATACACGGGCCATGTTGGTGTGCTGCACCCATTAACATCATTTACATTAGGTATTTCTCTTAATGCTACCCCTCCCCACACCCCCCACCCCATGACAGGCCCTGGTGTGTGATGTTCCCTGCCCTGTGTCCAAGTGTTCTCATTATTCAATTCCCACCTATGAGTGAGAACATGTGGTATTTGGTTTTCTGTCCCTGTGATAGTTTGCTAAGAATGATGGTTTCCAGCTTCATCCATGTCCCTACAAAGGACATGAACTCATCCTTTTTTGTGGCTGCATAGTACTTCATGGTGTATATGTGGCACATTTTCTTAATCCAGTCTGTCATTGATGGACATTTGGGTTGGTTCCAAGTCTTTGCTATTGTGAATAGTGCCGCAATAAACATATGTGTGCATGTGTCTTTATAGCAGCATGATTTATAATCCTTTGGGTACATACCCAGTAATGGGATCACTGGGTCAAATGATATTTCTAGTTCTAGATCCTTGAGGAATTGCCACACTGTCTTCCACAATGGTTGAACTAGTTTACACTCCCACCAACAGTGTAAAAGCATTCCTGTTTCTCCACATCCTCTCCAGCACCTGTTTTTTCCTGACTTTTTGATGATCGCCATTCTTACTGGTGTAAGATGGTATCTCATTGTGGTTTTGATCTGCATTTCTCTGATGACCAGTGACGATGAGCATTTTTTCATGTGTCTCTTGGCTGCATAAACGTCTTTTTTTGAAAAGTGTCTGTTCATATCCTTTGCCCACTTTTTGATGGGGTTGTTTGATTTTTTTCTTGTAAATTTGTTTAAGTTCTTTGTAGATTCTGGATATTAGCCCTATGTCAGGTGGGTAGATTGCAAAAATTTTCTCCCATTCTGTAGGTTGCCTGTTCACTCTGATGGTGGTTTCTTTTGTTGTGCAGAAGCTCTTTAGGTTAATTAGATCCCATTTGTCTCTTTTAGATTTTGCTGCCGTTGCTTTTGGTGTTTTAGTCATAAAGTCCTTGCCCATGCCTATCTCCTGAATGGTATTGCCTAGGTTTTCCTCTAGGGTTTTTATGGTTTCGCGTATAACATTTAAGTCTTTAATCATTCTTGAATTAATTTTTGTATAAGGTGGAAGGAAGGGATGCAGTTTCAGCTTTCTACATATAGCTAGCCAGTTTTTGCAGCACCGTTTATTAAATAGGGAATCCTTTCCCCATTGCTTGTTTTTGTCAGGTTTGTCAAGCATCAGATGGTTGTAGACGTGTGGTGTTATTTCTGAGGCCTCTTTGCTGTTCCATTGGTCTATATCTCTGTTTTGGTACCAGTAACATGCTGTTTTGGTTACTGTAGCCTTGTAGTATAGTTTGAAGTCAGGTGGCGTGATGCCTCCAGCTTTGTTCTTTTTGCTTAATGTTGTCTTCACAATGCGGGCTCTTTTTGGGTTCCATATGAAATTCAAAGTAGTTTTTTCCAATTCTGTGAAGAAAGTCAGTGGTACCTTGATGGGGATAGCATTGAATCTATAGATGTCTGTAGATGTCTATTAGGTCTGCTTGGGGCAGAGCTGAGTTCAAGTCCTGGATGTCCTTGTTAACCTTCTGTCTCACCAATCTGTCTAATATTGACAGTGGGGTGTTAAAGTCTCCCTTTATTATTGTGTGGGAGTCTAAGTCTCTTGTAGGTCTTAAGGACTTGCCTTATGAATTTGGGTGCTCCTCTGTTGGGTGCATATATATTTAGGATAGTTTGCTCTTCTTGTTGAATTGATCCCTTTACCATTATGTAATGGCCTTCTTTGTCTCTTTTGATCTTTGTTGGTTTAAAGTCTGTTCTATCAGAGATTAGGATTGTAACCCCTGCTTTTTTTGTTTTCCATTTGCTTGTTAGATCTTCCTCCATCCCTTTATTTTAAGCCTATGTGTGTCTCTGCACATGAGATGGGTCTCCTGAATACAGCACACCGATGGGTCTTGACTCTTTATCCAGTTTGGCAGTCTGTGTCTTTTAATTGGAGCATTTAGCCTATCTATATTTAAGGTTAATATTGTTCTGTGTGAATTTGATCCTGTCATTATGATGATAGCTGGTTATTTTTCTCATTAGTTGATGCAGTTTCTTCCTGGCATTGATGATCTTTACAATTTGGCATGTTTTTGCAGTGGCTGGTACCTGTTGTTCCTTTCCATGTTTAGTGCTTCCTTCAAGAGCTCTTATAAGGCAGGCCTGGTGGTGACAAAATCTCTCAGCATATGCTTGTCTGTAAAGGATTTTATTTCTCCTTCACTTATGAAGCTTAGTTTGGCTGGATATGAAATTCTGAGTTGAAAATTCTTTTCTTTAAGAATGTTGTCTGGCTTGTAGGGTTTCTGCCGAGAGATCCGCTGTTAGTCTGATGGGCTTCCCTTTGTGGGTAACCTGACCTTTCTCTCTGGCTGCCCTTAACATTTTTTCCTTCATTTCAACTTTGGTGAATTTGACAATTATGTGTCTTGGAGTTGCTCTTCTCGAGGAGTATCTTTGTGGTGTTCTCTGTATTTCCTGAATTTGAATGTTGGCCTGCCTTTCTAGGTTGGGGAAGTTCTCCTGGATAATACCCTAAAGAATGTTTTCCAACTTGGTTCCATTCTCCCTGTCACTTTCAGGCACACCAATCAAATGTAGATTTGGTCTTTTCATATAGTCCCATATTTCTTGTTGGCTTTGTTCACTTCTCTTTACTCTTTTTTCTCTAAACTTCTCCTCTCACTTCATTTCATTCATTTGATCTTCAATAACTGATACTCTTTCTTCCACTCGATCAATCGGCTACTGAAACTTGTGCATGCATCACATAGTTCTTGTGCCATGGTTTTCAGCTCCATCAGGTCATTTAAGGTCTTCTCTATGCTTTTTATTCCAGTTAGCCATTTGTCTACTCTTTTTTCAAGGTTTTTAGCTTCCTTGCGATGGGTTCAAACATCCTCCTTTAGCTCGGAGAAGTTTGTTATTACCGACCTTCTGAAGCCTATTTCTGTTAACTTGTCAAAGTCATTCTCCATCTAGCTTTGTTCCATTGCTGGTGAGGATCTGGAATTGTTTGGAGGAGAAGAGACACTCGGGTTTTTAGAATTTTTAGCTTTTCCACTCTGGTTTCTCCCCATCTTTGTGGTTTTATCTACCTTGGGTCTTTGATGATGGTGACCTACAGATGGGGTTTTGGTGTGGATGTTCTTTTTGTTGATGATGAGGCTATTCCTTTCTGTTTGTTAGTTTTCCTTCTAATAGTCAGGACCCTCAGCTGCAGGTCTGTTGGAGTTTGCTGGAGGTCCACTCCAGACCCTGTTGGCCTGAGTATCACCAGGGGAGGCTGCAGAACAGTAAATATTGCTTCCTGATCCTTCCTCTAAAAGCTTCATCTCAGAGGGGCACCCGGCTGTATGAGGTGTGAGTTGGCCCCTACTGGGAGGTATCTCCCAGTTAGGCTACACAGGGGTCAGGGACCCACTTGAGGAGGCAGTCTGTCCATTCTCAGAGCTCAGACTCCATGCTGGGAGAACCACTGCTCTCTTCAGATCTGTCAGACAGGGGCGTTTAACTCTGCAGAAGCTTCTGCTGCCTTTTGTTCAGCTATGCCCTGCCCCTAGAGGTGAAGTCTACAGAGGCAGGTAGGCCTCGCTGAGCTGCGGTGGGCTTCCCACAGTTTGAACTTCCCGGCCACTTTGTTTACCTACTCAAAAGTCAGCAATGCTGGACGCACCTCCCCCAGCCCAGGTTGCCACCTTGCAGTTTGATCTCGAACTGCTGCATTAGCAGTGAGCAAGGCTCTGTGGGCATGGGACCCATCAAGCCAGGTGCGAGATATAATCTCCTGGTGTGCTGTTTGCTAAGACCATTGGAAAAGCGCAGTATTAGGGTGGGAGTGTCCCAATTTTGCAGGTACCGTCTGTCACAGCTTCCCTTGGCTAGGAAAGGGAAATCCCCCGACCCCTTGCACTTCCCGGGTGAGGCAATGCCTCTCCCTGCTTCGGCTCACCCTCTGTGGGCTGCATCCACTGCCCAACCAGTCCCAGTGAGATGAACCAGGTACCTCAGTTGGAAATGCAGAAATCACCTGTCTTCTGAGTGGATCCTGCTGGGAGCTGCAGACCGGAGCTCTTCCTATTCAGCCATCTTGGAACAATTCCTCAGCTATTTCTTTACAGCAGTGCAAGAATGGCTTAACTGGATAGTCATTAAATTTTGTTCTTTGGAGAGGAGTTGAGTAAGCTCTTACAGTATGTTTTCAGAGAGTTAAAAGCACAGCATGCAATGCCAGTGCTAAGTCAGGGAAATCAATATAGGTATAATTGGCTTAAGTTGAGAAATATTCAGAAATTCACAGAATGATAACTAGTATGTATCTGGCATCTAGTGTGTACCAGGTACCATGCAAGATGCTTTAGACAAATTTAGACAGGTTAATTAAAGAGTTATTATGAAAACAAATAACCATTTTATATCATATTAGCATGTCACTACTTAGAGACATCAATAATGCTGCCATTGACTTACATTTCCCTTACTTCATTCTAAGTGCCCTTCCAGAGATTCCTCTGAATGTCTTAGGCAACTTTTGGCTCATAATTAATCGTACACTTCCTCACAACATTCTTATATTAACTTCACTTTGACAGAAAGAAGTCCAGATTTAAAAAAATAATAACCAATTAGGTAAATCCCTTCTCCCATTCCTTCACACAACGTATAGGTCATAAGGTACCTCATGTATGCCAGGATAGATTATTTATCAATGTGATGATTGCTATGATAGTGTTATGGCCAAAGCATGTCATTTAGCACTAAATGTTTTCTGCCAATCTGGCTTATCTACATGGCATGTGACCAAACTTAAGGAACAGTTTAAGCCAGATATGGAATATCTTGATGAACAGGTCTGGACAACAATAGCTTTAGATAGAACTTCACAAGCAACGTGGAGAAGAGGTATTATAATTAGGTGGATGTCGGGAAATCGGATGAAAGGAAGGCAAGTAAGGAGTCAACACTGAATCTTCTAATGAATGTAGTCATTTCAGCTTTTTTCACATATTCTCCAGGAAGACTGCTTTTTACCCCTTTTTACCTTGATAGTCTCTCCAGTTTTTCTACTTCCATATTTTATATGCAGACCAACGTGCTGAATGCCTGAGTGTATCTAATAAAGTCTACATTGATGCAGAATATAGAGTAGAAGAATTATGTCCTGGCTTTTGTACATTAATAGCCCTGTTCACAAAACCCAGGCCTATGCCAGCCTTTTAAACAATGGTTCTGTATTGTTTCCATTTACTCAAGGTGTGATTCAGAATGATGGTTTCACCAGCCATTCCTCAGCAGGTATTCATGTGGTTTGGATTTGGGGAGCACATGGATTGCCCAGTACTGTCCCTGTTGAACTCAAATGTCAGCCTTTTTTGACAGATCATTTTTCTAATTGGTCAGGGTCACCTTGGATTCTGCTCTTGTCTCACAAGAAATTTTCAGCTTTTAATTCCCCCACCCTCCAGCTCCATTTCCCAATGTGGTGTCATCCACAAATTTAGTAGGAATATATACATTTCTCTCATTCTAGATCCTGTAGGAAAGAAAAATGAAAAGCTCTGGGACAAAGCTATGTGATCTCTGGAACATGTTGTACTAGGTTTCTCCCAAAGCATTGTTTAATGCCCTTGGAATATAACTCATGTAATGGTACAGTCCAGGCCTGATCCTCTTGGCTCACTAATGAAAATGCCTTGCAGATCCACAAAACTTTAGTGAAGTCCAGATGTATCCTACATTGATTGCTCTCCTATTTATTCAAGACCTGCAGTTCTGTCACAGAAGGAAATTAAATTGGTTTAACATGAGTTGCTCATCATAAAGACAGTTCCTTGGAATCTTATGTTAGCAAATTGCTTACTTGATTGTTTTTCTATCATTTTCATGTGCATTAATGTGAAAAATGACTCAATATAAGGAATAATTGCCTGTTAGAGCTATCCAGAAATGGAGTGGGCTACTTTGAGGAAGTGGTAAAGATGGCATCACCGAAAGTAAACAAGCAGAATGCTAAGAGAAGATTCCTGCATGGGCTAAGACATTGAGTTGGCTGACTTCTAGGTTTACTTTCAATGCTAAGTTACTGAAATTCTGCAATTTTTTTTTTGTATTTTCCAGTAATATTTTTCCTTCATTGTTAAAAGATTGCTTTTTCAATTTGTTTTCAAAAGCATTCTCAGACTTCTACAAAACATCAACTAATTTTTCCTTTTTTTCAACATTCCACACTGAAACAAGTACACTGTAGAATTAGAAATAAGCAGAAGTTACTGATTAGCTAAAAAACATTTGATTGATCATTTATCTTCAGCTTTGAAGTAAAGTGAAGAAAAGGGAGCAATGGTTTTCCTTTCTTTAATCCTTTCAGACTGTGTAAATTAAAGGAGTGGGAGTTGACTCATAAATGCAGAGTTCTAGATGCTCATAAAGCCTATGTAAATGACTGGTGAAATCTCTGAGTTTCCACATATTGTCTTCTCAGAAGGACATGAGACACTTTCTCATCCAAAGCCCTTCCCAGCACTGAGAATTCCTGACTTTAATCAATGAAATCTACTCAAACATACCAGGGAATATGAAAGGTAGCAAGTCACAAGCCTAATAAAAAGCAAGCCAAATTTGGTAAGTTATTTCCTTCTCAGACCTATGAGCCCAAGATAAAATAGATCTGTACTTCCTTTCTTCCATATGACAGCCTTAGGAGAAACACAGCACCCCTTGATACACTGACACAGCTGAACCCCCTGACTCTATTAATACAAGGTAAGTTGCTACAGCTTCTAAATAGCTGAAAACTTCACTAGATTTGTGAAGCTGCACAATGGAATCACTGTTAATCTCCCTTTCCTCATGCACTGGAATACATTTAGAATTGATTCTTTGAAAATGAGTGGAAGAAAAGTGAAAAACCTGAATGTTGTGCTGTGTTTTCAATGCCTACGTCTTATGACAGAAAAAAATAACTTGTCAAGGGAGCCCGAGATTTAGGGACTGTGCTTCTATCATGTGAGCTGGGAAGAGCAGGACTGTGTGTATTTGGACTACATATGTAAATAATTACTAATGCCTACATCATTACAAAATGCTTCATTTTATTACCTAAATAACCTAGCATCAAAAATAACCCTCACTTAACTTGAGGGTCAACTTGAAGAAGCAACAAATCTTATGAAATTTAGGCCAAATCCCAAGGTGAGTTTTGTGCCAGAATCAGCTAAGTGTTTGAGGGAAAACTGTAAGTGTAATGGTGATGAAGTACTTGCTCACCAAAATATATCTGGATCTCAGTGTTCTTGTCTAGGAGAACCTCAAATGCACTTAAGCATAAACGTGGGTTTGTGCACGATAATATTTGACCCAAGTGACATAATGAACTTTTCTGCATCTTCCACAAGGAAAATCTTCCACAAGGAAGTAGACATGAAAAACTAGAAGCCTGTCACCCAGAAAACTGCCTAGCTGCCTGGAATCTTGAAGTCTTGCCTTATTTGCTACTGAGGAATGAGAGAGCAAGAAACAGGGGAAAAGAACAATGAAAAAACAGTATGTAGAGAGAGCTACACTCCAGTTGTATTTTACAGGAGGATAAAGAGTTTAGGGAGAGAAATCAATATTTTATTTTCACGTATCAGTTAAATAGTTTCTAAGTATTTTCCAGCACATGTTATTCTTTTATCTTGGTTTGAGTTCTGCTCACAAAAGCAGACCCTGAAATGAGGATTCCGGGGTAATTAGTTTTGTGGAAAGTGATCCCAGTAAGCATTCATGGGAAAGTGGGCAGCTGAAACAGCAAAGGAAAGAAAGTCAATAAAATTTGCATTATCAAACAAGTTACCACTGTGTGCAATTACAACTCAGTCCATCTGGAGAACTTTGGGAAACAGCGTAGAATACTCTTCAGAGTTATGCCAACTGAGGGACAAGAAGGTGCAGTATATATCCACTGACTCCCCATTTGTCATTGTTTGGGGGCAGTTTCCAAGGGTTTTCACTCTGTACCACTTCTGGTTTGCACTGCCAGCAGTCTGAGCCTCCTCCCTTGGCAATAAAGAAAATAGTAATACTTCCAACATATAGAGATGAATCCTGAGTAGATGTGGGCAGAGCACTGACACTGATTCTGGCATAAGAATTGTCTTGGACACAGGCACATTAAAATAAAAGAAAACTACAGGCCAATATCTCTGATGAATATTGATGCAAAAATCCTCAACAGAACAGTAGTAAACTGTATTCAACAATACATTAAAAAGATTATTCATCATAACCAAGTAGAATTTATCCCAGGGATACAAGGGTGGTTTAACATATGCAAATCAATCAATGTGATAAATCATATAAACAGAATGAAAGATAATAGCCATATGTTCATTTCAATCAATGCTGAAAAAGCATTTGATAAAATTCAACAGCCCTTCATGATAAAGACCCTCACAAAACTTTCTTTTAGGTATATACCCAGTAGTGGAATTGCTGGATTTGTATAGTAGCTCTGTTTTATTTTTTTGAGGAACCTCCAAACTCTTCTCCATAGTGGTTGGACTAATTTACATTCCAAACAACAGTGTACGCGGGTGTTGAGGGACATATCTCAACGTAATAAAAGCCATATACTAAAGACCCACAGTTAGTATCATACTGAACGGGGAAAAACTGAAAGCCTTTCCTCTAATATCTGGAGTGCAAAAAGAATGCCCACTTTTACCACTGTTATTCAACATAGTAATAGAAGTCCTAGCTAAATCAATAAAACAAGAGAAACAAATAAAGGGCATCCAAATTGGAAAGGAAGAAGCCAAATCATGCTTGTTTGCCGATGATATGATTTTATATTTGAAGAACCTAAACACTCTACAGAAAAAAATTTACTGAATTTACAAATTCAGTAAAGCTGCAGGACACAAGATCAACATACAAAAATAAGTAGCATTTCTATATGCCAACAGTTAGCAATATGAAAAACAAATTTTTAAAATAATCCCATTTATAATAGCCACAAATAAAATTAAATACCTAGGAATTAACTTAATCAAAGAAAGTAAAGATCTCTACAATGAAAACTATAAAACACTGATGAAAGAAATTGAAGAGGACACAAAAGTTGAAAAGATATTCTATGTTCATGGATTGCAAGATTTAATATTGTTAACATACCCATACTACCCAAAGCAATCTATAGATGCAATGCAATCCCTATCAAAATGCCAATTTCACAGAAATAGAAAAAACAATCCTAAAATCTATGTGAAACCACAAAAGTCCCAGAATAGCCAAGGCTATCCTACACAAGAAGAATAAAACTGGAGGAATTACATTACTTGATTTCAAATTATACTACAGAGTGATTGTAACCAAAAAAGCATGTTACTGGCATAAAAACAGAGACTTAGACCAAAGGAACAGAATAGAGAACACAGAAACAAATCCGCACACCTATAGTGAACTCATTTTCGACAAAGGGGCCAATAAATGGTACTGGAAATACTTAATATCCATATGCAGCAGAATAAAGTTAGACCCCTGTCTCGTCATATAAAAAATCAAATCAAAATAAATTAAAGAATTAAATCTAAGATCTCAAAATATAAAACTACTACAAAAAACATTGGGGAAACTCTCCAGGACATCAGTCTGGGCAAAAATTTCTTGAGTAATACCCCACAAGCACAGGCAACCAAAGAAAAATGTACAAATGGGATCATATCAAGTTAAAAAGTTTTAGCACAACAAAGGAAACAATCAACAAAGTGAAGAGGCAATCCACAGAATGGAAGAAAATATTTGCAAACTACTCATCTGACAAGGGATTAATAACCAGAATATATAAAGAGCTCAAACAACTCTATAGGAAAAAAAATCTAATAATCTGATTTAAAATAGGCAAAATACTTGAATAGAAGTTTCTCAAAAGAAGACATACAAATTGCAAACAAGCATATAAATAGGTGTTCAACATCATTGATCATCAGAAAAATACAAATCAAAACTACAATGAGATATCATCTCACCCCAGTTAAAATGGCTTTTATCCAAATTTCAGGCAATAATAAATGCTGGAGAGGATGTGGAGAAAAGGGAACCCTCATACATTGTTGTTTGGAACGTAAATTAGTCCAACCATTATGGAGAAGAGTTTGGAGTTTCCTCAAAATACTAAAAATAGAGCTACCACACAATCCAGCAATTCCACCACTGGGTATATAGCTAAAATAAAGAAATTCAGTATATTGAAGAGATATCTGCATTCTCATTCTTGTTGCAGCACTGTTCACAATAGCTAAGATTTGGAAGCAACCTAAATGTGCATCAACATATGAATGGATAAAGAAAATGTGGTACTTATACACGGTGGAGTACTATTCAGCCATAAAAAAGAATGAGATTCTATCACTTGCAACAACATGGATGGAACTAGGGGTCATTATGTTAAGTGAAATAAGCCAGGCGCAGAAAGACAAACATCACATGTTCTCAGGTATTTGTGGGATCTAAAAATCAAAACAATTTAAATCATCAAGAAAGAGAGCAGAAGGATGTTTACCAAAGACTGGGAAAGGTATTGCAGTGGAAATGAGGGGGAGGTGAAGATTATTAGTAGGTACAAAAAATAGTTAGAATAAATGAACAAGGCCTAGTATTTGATAGCATAACAGAGTGACTGTAGTCAATAATAATAATTTAATTGTACATTTTTAAATAATTAAAGGAGTATAATTCAATTGATTGTAACACAGAGAAAAAGTGATTGAGGGGATGAATACCCCATCTTTCATGATGTAATTCTTATTCATTGCATGCCTGTATCAAAACATCTCATATACCTCATAAATATATATACCTACTATGTACCCCAAAAAAGTAAAAACTAAAAATTTAAAAAGATTTTAAGACAGAATAACTTCATTAGTCAAAAAAATGACATTTTTCACAGAATTAGAAAAACAATTATGAAATGTATACAGAACCACAAAAGACCCAGGATAGCCAAAACTTTACTGAGCAAAAAGAATGAAACTGGAGAAATCACATTACCTCATTTAAAATTATACCATAGAACTACAGTAACAAAAACAACATGGGGCTGGCATAAAAACAGACATATAGGCCAATAGAACAGAATAGAGAACCCGGAACCAAATCCACACATCTACAGTGAAATCATATTTTACAAAAGTGCCAAGAACATACATTGGAAAAAGTATAGTCTCTTCAATGAATTGTGCTGGGAAAACTGGACATCCATATGCATAAGAATGAACCTTGCCCCCATCTCTTGCCATATACAAAACTCAAACCAAAATGGATTGCAGAATTAAATTTAAGACCTCAAACTATGAAACTATTACAAGAAAACATTTGGGAAACTCTGCAGGACATTGGTCTGGGCAAAAATTTATTGGGTAATAGCCCACAAGCACAGGGAACCATAGCAAAAATTGACAAATAGAGCACATCAAGGTAAAAAGCGTCTGCACAGCAAAGGATACAATCAACAAAGTGAAGAGACAACCCACAGAATGGAAGAAAATATTTGCAAACTACCCATCAGATAGGAGATTAATAACTAGAATATATTAGGAGTTCAAACAGCTCTATAGGAAATAAATGTAATAATCCAATTAAAAATGGACAAAAGACCTGAATAGGCATTTTTCAAAAGAAGACATACAAATGGCAAGCAGGGATACAAAAAGATGCTCCACCAAAAAGCTAATCTACCACAATCAAGTAGGCTTTTTCCTTGGAATACAAGGTTGGTCCAACATATGCAAATTAATAAATGGGATTCATCACATAAGTAGAACTGAAAACAAAAACCACATGACAATCTCAGTAGATGGAGAAAAAGCTTTCAATAAAATTCAATATCCATTCATATTTAAAACTCTCAATAAGCTAAGTGTTGAAGGAACATACCTCAAAATAATAAGAGCCATATATGACAAACCCACAGCAAACATCATACTGAATGAGCAAAAGCTGAAAGCATTCCCCTTGAAAACCAGCACAAGATAAGGATGCCCTCTCTTACCCCTTTTATTCAACATAGTATTGGAAGTTCTGGCTAGGGCAATCAGGCCAGAGAAATAAATAAAGGGCATCCAAATAGGAAGAGAGGAAGTCAAAGTATTCTAGCTTGCAGATGACATAATCCTATATTTAGAAAACCCCATAGTCTCAGCCCAAAATCTTCTTCAAATGATAAAATACTTCAGCAAAGTCTCAGAATACAAAACCAATGTACAAAAATCACTAGCATTCCTGTACACCAACAACAGTTAAGCTGAGGGCAAAATCAGGAATGAACTTCCATTCACAATTACCACAAAAAGAGTAAAATACCTAGAAATACAACTAACCAGGGAGATGAAAGATCTCTACAAGAACTGCAAACCGGCCGGGCGCGGTGGCTCAAACCTGTAATCCCAGCACTTTGGGAGGCCGAGACAGGCAGATCACGAGGTCAGGAGATGGAGACCATCCTGGCTAACACGGTGAAACCCCTTCTCTATTAAGAAATACAAAAAATGAGCCGGGCGAGGTGGCGGGCACCTGTAGTCCCAGCTACTCGGGAGACTGAGGCAGGAGAATGGCAGGAATCCAGGAGGCGGAGCTTGCAGTGAGCTGAGATCCGGCCACTGCACTCCAGCCTGGGCGACAGAGCGAGATTCCGTCTCAAAAAAAAAAAAAAAAAAAAAAAAAAAACTGCAAATCACTGTTCAGATAAATCAGAGATATCACAAACAAATGGAAAAATATTCCATGCTCGTGGATACAAAGTATCAATATTGTTAAAATGGCCATCCTGCCCAATTTATAGATTCAATGCTATTGCTATCAAACTATCAATGACATTCTTCAAAAAACTATAATAAAACTACTTTAAAATTTCATATGGAATCAAGAAATATCCCGAATAGCCAAGGCAATCATAAGCAAACAGAACAAAGCTGGAGGCATCATGCTACCTAACTTCAAACTATACTACCATATAGTTTGGGGGCTACCAAACCAAAACAGCATGGTACTGGTACAGAAACAGTCACATAGACCAATGAAACAGAATAGAGAACCCAGAAATAAGACTAAACACCTACAACTATCTGAACTTCAACAAATCTGACAAAATCAAGCAATGGGAAAAAGACTTCCCATTCAATAAATGGTGCTGGGATAACTGGCTAGCCATCTGCAGATGAAAACTGAACCCCTTCTTTATACCATATACAAAAATTAACTCAAGATGGGTTAAAAACTTAAATGTAAAACCCAAAACTATAAAAACCCTGGAAGACAACCTAAGCAATACCATTCAGGACACAGGCACAGGAAAAGATTTCATGACGAAGATGCCAAAAGCAATTGCTACAAAAGCAAAAATTGATAAATGAAACCTAATTAAGCTAAAAAGTTTCTGCACAGCAAAAGTTATCAACAGAGTAAACAGACAACCTACAGGGTGGGAGAAAAGTTCTGCAAGCTCTGCATCCAACAAAGGTCTAGTATCCAGCATCAATAAGGAACTTAAACAAATTTACCAAAAAAAAAAAAAAAAAAAAAAACCATAAAAAAGGGGGCCAAAAAACATGAAGAGACACTTTTCAAAAGAAGACATAAATGTGGCCAACAATCATACGAAAAAAAAACTTAACGTCACTGATCATTAGAGAAATGTAAATCAAAACCACAAAGAGATACCATCTCACACCAGTCAGAATGGCTATTATGAAAAAGTCAAAAATTAATAGATGCTGACATGGTTCTGGAGAAAGAAGAATACTTATACACTGTGAGAGTGAAATTAGTTCAACCATTGTGGAAGACAGTGTTGTGATTACTCAAATACCTAAAGACAGAAATACCATTCGAAAGAATATGAATCATTCTACAATAAAGAGACATGTATGCGTATGTTCATAGCAACACTACTCACAATAGCAAAGACATGAAATTAACCTAAATGACCATCAATGATAGACCGGATAAAGAAAATGTGGTACATATACACCATGTAATACTATGCAGCCATAAGAAAGAATGAGCTCATGTCCTTTGCAGCCACATGGATGGAGCTGGAGGCCATTATCCTTAGCAAACTAACACAGGAACAGAAAACAAAATACCACATGTTCTCACTTATAAGGAGAGCTAAATGATAAGAACACATGGACACATAGAGGGGAACAACGCACACTGGGGCCTTTCAAAGAGTGGAGTTGGGAGGAGGGAGAGGATCAGAAAAAACAACTAATGGGTACTAGGCTTAATGCCTGGGTGATTAAATAATCTATACAACAAGCCCTCATGACACAAGTTTACCTATGTAACAAACCTGCACATGCACCCCAAACTTGAAATAAAAGTTAAACAAAGGTGCTCAACATAATTAATCATCAGAGAAATGCAAATCAATGCTACAATGAGATAATCTCACCCTAGTTAAAATGGCTTGTATCCAAAAGACTGGCAATAACAAATGCTAGCAATGATGTGAAGAAAAGGGAACCCTCGTACACTGTTGGTGGGAATGTAAATTAGTACAACCACTAGGGAGAAGAGTTTGGAGGTTCCTCCAAACACTAATAATAGAGGTACCGTGCAATCTAGCAATCCCATTGCTGGGTATATACCCAAAATAAAGGGTTTCAGTATATTGAACAGATATCTGCACTCCTATATTTGTTGCAGCACTGTTTACAATAGCTAATATTTGGAAACAACCTAAGTGTCCATCCATCAATGGATGAATAAAGAAAATATGGTACACATACACAATGGTGTACTACTCAGCCATAAAAAAGAATGAGATTCTGTCATTTACAACGTGCATGGGATTAGCGGTCTTATGTTAAGTGAAACAGCCAGGCACAGAAAGATAAACATCGAATATTCTCACTTATTTGTGGGATCTAAAAATCAAGACAATTGAAAACATGCAGACAGAGAGTAGAAGGATGGTTACCAGAGGCTGGGAAGGGTAGTTGGAGTTTGGGGGTTGGGGGAATTGGGGATGGTTAATGAGTAAAAAATAAATAAATAAATAACACTTAGTATTTGATAGCACAATAGGGTTACCAGAGTCAAAAATAATTTATTTGTGCATTTTAAAATGACAAAATAAGTAAAATTGATTGTAACACAAAGGATAAATTCTTGAGGGCATAGATACCCCATTTTCCATGATGTGATTATTGTGCCTTGCATGCCTGTATCAAAATATCTCCTGTACTCCACAAATACACACACCTAGTATGTACCCACAAAAATTAAAAATTAAAAAATTTTAAAAATTCATCTTGGGATTTGGCTTAAATTCTATAAGCCTGTCATTTTCTCAATTAGATAGATGGTATGTTAGATAGAGACTGAGTATTTTTCATGATGTTGACATTAGTAAAAAATAAAATATGTACTCTGATTTATTAACTGATGTGTTTAAATAAATTGTAGGTATAATGCAATCACTCATTCACGATGTAATGTGCAGTTAGTCTGTGTCAGAACCTATGCTAGATCTCAGGTCTCACAATTCTTTGGTCAACAGCAAAGTCAATAACCCTGATGCAACTATTCTAGAACGTAGCATTCTTCCTAGACAGTGACTGGCACCTTAAGGCCATTCTCCCATCTAAGAGACATAACAGATCAACTTTTTATCTCAACCTAGCCAAGCCTCATCTTAACCCATCTACCCCTCTTCATTGTCCTCAACCTACCCTCACCTGTCCTCCATCAAAGGGAAACATCATTGATCCAGTACTTTAGGACCTCTCAAATTGTTCTTTCCTGTGGCCTCTACCAATAAAATAATAGGTAACACATATTGAGCATCAAAGCACTGTTTACAGCACTCTATATGTACTCATTCAATACTTATAACAACACTATAAGGCCAGTATGTCATTATTTTCATTTTGTAGATGGGTAGCTGAGGCACAGAAAGGTTAGGTAACCAGTCCAATGTCATCCAGCTAATGGCAGAGCTGGGATTTGAAGCTGGAAAATCTGGTTCTAGGACGTATGTCTTAACTTTAAACTGTTGGAAACACTGCTATTGTATTTCCAGGTTTCCACGTTGATGGTGCTTTAATTTTAAACGTAAACTTTAGCATGCATTATACACAAAACAAAGCAAAATACAGAAAAATCTTACTAATTATGCAGGGATTTGAATCAATCAAAAGATTGACTTTGAAAGTATTGTTTTGTTCTGCTATGTAGAGAATAAGCTTAATTTCTTTAATTACACAAAATAAAATAAAACTAGGAAGTAAAAATCCTTAGATCTGCTTTAAGGACCAGATAAGAGTAATGTATGCCCACTTTCACTTATATGTCTATATTTATAAATTTTATTATACCCATGGATGCAAAGATTTCTCAGATGCCATGAGGACCCAGAGATGGGTACAAGGTGAGTTGTCGTGTGTCAATAGGAGGGTTATGTTGAAGTAGTAGCCCCTGCTTTTTTTCTAAGCCATACATTATGGAAAAAATCCAAGCCTCTGCTTTTCAAGTCTTCCCTTGAAGCCTCGGGATCAGTTAGGCAAATAGCCAGCAGCATCTCTGACCAATCTAAACAGGGAGTACATTCCCGTGTGATGCGCAAAGCTCGGCTTTCTCCATTTCCCCTATATTGGAAAGAGCTTTGATAACAAAGAGAAGTGGGTTCAAATCCTGGTTTCAACGCTTAGTGGGTATGAGTTGGTTGTCTTTCTTTGAAATGGGGATAATTATAAGACCAGCCTCATAGGGTTGTCATGAGAATTAAGTGACCCATTATAGAGAAAGCATTTAAGGCAGTGCCTGGCACATGGTATGTGCCCATTAAGTGGTAATGTTTGATGGTTGTCATTATGTAATTTTGATAGAGTGGTTCAGTGTTCAAGCTCTGATATTGGACTGTCTGGGATGCAGTTATGGAGCTACAGGTTGTGTTAGGCAACTTAACCTCACTGAGCCTATTTCCTCACCTGAAAAATAGGTTTTATAATAGTTTGGTAAAAATGAAAGAAGAAAACATTAGTGAATTGACTAATATAGTACCTGGTACCATAGAGGTGCCATTTTAAATGGGTTTTGTTTTTCTTTTTGTAATTTTAGTTTCTTCTCTTCCTTTCACTTCGGCATAGCAATTACCTAGCCATCTAGCCTCACACTTTCCGCTCCCAGTTCAATAAAGGGAATGCACAGCTCTGGGGCATTAGCAGGATTGATTTGGAGAAGATCTGGGAGTGTGAATGTCTTGTACCCATGGATTTCTGAATTCTGCCATAGACAGATGACTTTGTATAGTGCTGAAAGCATAGATTCGGGCCACACTAGGGAGTTCCACTACGAACAAATTACTTAACCTCTCTCTGCGTCAGATTCCTCAATTGTGAAATGTGGATACAAAACAATACCTACCTTGTAGGGTTGTTGTAAGGTAAAGCTTTAAATGAGTTAATAAATGTGAAGTGTTTAGCACAACACTCAGCACACAGTAAGTATTAGCCATTGTTACTACTTTAGAATGGGCTATAGAACTTGACTATTAGGGAATACAAGGCAGGCATTGTGACTGGCCAGTTCACCAGAAGCCAATGTAAACCTGTGTATGTTTCACACGTGGGTATCTCCTACCCAAAGGTGTTCTGTGGCTAAAGCAGACATAAATTAGATCCTGCAGAACAGTGAGGGTGGATACAGTTAAGGTAAATTACTGCTGTCAAAAAGAGATTGGGTTTTGTGTCAAAAGATCCAAATATGAGTGCCAGTTATGTTGCCTACTAGTTGTGCAGCCTTGCAAAACTCACTTAGCTTCACTGGATCTTAATTTATCCATCTAAAAAATGGACACAATAAACCCTCCATTACAAGCTTTTTATAAAGACCAGAATAAGAATTTCAAGAAAAGTGCTTGGCAAATTGCTAAGTGCTATACAAATAAAATGCCTCTTTCTCATCACAGTTGTTGCTATTGTACTTGCTATTTTACAAATATGCATGTCCTCATTCTGTTCAATTGTAAAATGGGCTTTTACCTTAGGGCTTTGTAGGACCACCTGCTTGGGTCTGGAAGGTGAAGGACTTGGACCTGAAGTGGTCAGAACTGATTGAAATTCCAAGGTCCCCGATTGAACTTGGTGCCAGTGTCTTAACAATCATACTCGCACTTAAACTTGGGTGGTTGTAAATATAGGTAGGGTCACTAATCAACCAGGTGGCTACCCACTGCCCAGAATGTGGGCAATTAAGTACAAGGGCCATTTTCATCCAGAGGGCTTGCTATTTCATAGCCAATTACCCAGGCAGCTTCACCCCACTTTGAACTTTGTGGGAAGTAAGGGCAGCATATGCATCTGCAGCCTCAATAGCTTCCCTGTAGCTCCTGCCATCAACCCTATTCATCTCTTTCTAAAGAAGCGTCAGCATCCACCTGCCTTTCAGTATTTAACTCCTTCATTTAGAAAGAAGCAGCAGGAAATTTGAGCCAAGAGCTATTTTTATCCTTATAATGGCAAAAGCAATTTTAACACTATATCCACATCGTAATCTGCATTTCTGCAATCTGCTATATTTTAAAATATCAAAATCAGGAATGAATGTGTTCTTCTCAGATAGTCACATGGCTCCCTAATGCAATTTCTCCCTAATTAGAATGGTGCTCAGTTAAGAGAAAGACATTTAATGTTCTTAGTCCCTAGAGCAAATGTAAATTTTATCGAGGACCAGTTGTGGCTGAGCTTTACAAAAGAAAATACAGCTTTAGGATATGAGTTTATTTGAAAAAAGACTTTATTGTTGAAATGCACCAATTAGGCCTATAGCATTAAAGAAGTCCTGAGGTGGAGGTTTATGCATGTATTTACACATCCAATGACATACAGCAACACACAAACCAGACTGCCTCCAACCTACCACCTGAGGAGAGGATGAGGAGTGATGTGGGATAAGGGTGTAAATAATACCTTTACATTCTCTCTTCCTATTGGTGGAAACTGAACTCCCTGATTATCGTCACCAACTCCTTCACTTTTCAGTTGCTTATACTACTTCCCTGGAATCCTTCCCTACCTTCCCTTCTCTCCCCTATCACTACTCTCAGAGTAGCCTTGCCAGACCCACTGGAGATGAGACAACTTGAAGGAGATAAGGAGAGTCACATCACACCTGCCTTCAAAGCCCAGTTGCAGCATCTCTTTCTTGACGTCTTTCTTGCCTATTCCCTAGGCAGGAATTGATAATTCATACACAAACTTCTCGAACTTTACTGTGCATACAAGTTACTCAAGGTTCTTATTAAAATGCAGACTCTAATTGGGTAGACCTGAGCAGAAGGCCTAAGATTCTGTATTTCTATTGGGCTTCCAGCTGATAAAATTGCTGCAGGTGATCCGTGGACTATATTTTTGTTTGTTTTGTTGGTTGGTTGGTTGGTTGGTTTTTGTTTTTGAGACAGGGTCTCTTTCTGTCACCCAGGCTGAAGTGCAGTGGTATGATCACAGCTCACTGCAGCCTCAACCTCCCAGGCTCAGGTGATCTTCCCACCTCAGCCTCCTGGGTAGCTGGGACTACAGGTGCATGCCACCACACCCAGCTACTTTTTAATGTATTTTTTGTTGAGAAAGAGTCTGGTTATGTTGCCCAAGTTGGTCTCGAACTCCTGGGCTCAAGAGATCCACCTGCCTTGACCTCCTAAAGTGCTGAAATTACAGGCATGAGCCACGCTACTTGGTGGCAGGGACCATATTTTTTAGTACAAGTCTATACTACATAATTCAACAATTTGTTCTAATCCCTTTTTTTCTCTCCAGATAAGCTGTCAATTTTCTGAGGACTGGGATTCTATCTTATATTTCTTATGTTGATCCTCAAAATGCTGAGCTCATAATTAGTGCCCCTTAAATACTTCTGGATTAAATGATTGATTCATAATTTTAACAGGGACTTTGGAGTCAGACAACCTGGGCTGAAATCTCAGTGCTGCTCCTTATAAACTTTGGAACTTTAGGCAAGTAATTTATTCTCTCTGAACCTCAATTTTCCTATCTGTAAAATAATAGGGTGACTATGACAATTGCATACACTTACTCTGTAAAGCAACTTGCACAGTGTTTGACACAAAGTGGGCTCCCAATAAATATTACTTCTCTGTTGCCTTGGATTTTCTGAAAAAAGAATTTAGGATGATCAAATCATTTTATAAATGTCAGCTAACATTTTTAAAGGAGAAAAACATTTCAAAACTACATTCATTTCTGAAAATATGTTTAGATATTTTTCTTCTTCCCTAATGTTTTCTGAAATGTTCCTTAACTCACTTATGTTGAAGAAACTTAACTGAAACTTACCTTTCCTGCTTGCATTTCAAAAGACAACTTTAGTGTAGTGAAAACATTGTTGAACTTTCTAATCAGAAAACCTAGGTTCCCAGTTATGTTTTTATTACCCAGGAGATATTGATTAAGAATCTTAACCTCTCTCAGCTTCAGCCTTCCTGTTTGTAAAAGAGGAATGATTATAGCATCCACCTAGCCAATCACTGGTATGTAAACACTTTTTATAATCTATAAAGCACTATATTTATGTAAAGGGTTGATATTTGCTTCAACATGCTGTCATCTATCTATAGATGACTATCTGTCTTTCTAGTTTCTGTTCTAGAATCTTGGGTTTATAATAGTCTTTGAATTTATCCTCAGATACTTTTGGAAATTAAAGTTTCTCTGTAAGTATTCCTAAAGTCCTCTGCCTCTCTGCTATTTTCATTATAAAGAGAGGTAATATCAAGCACAGAAGATAAATATAATTTGGTAAAATCATCCAGCAAGTTACAGGCAGGCTTATAATAAAAATTTTCTCTTATTTTTGTTAGAATAAAAGACACATGGAAACATCTTCTTTGAAACCAGAAGCAAGTTGTTATTTTGCAAATTACATTAAATTAAAAAATACTATCTGAAAAACAAATGTCTGAGAATACTAATTTCATACTTAAATACGAAAGAAATAATTTTCATGGAGCAGCTCAATTCAACCACAGCACCTGAGATTGTAAGTCAAATTTTTTTATTAGTTTATTAGTTACTTCTTAGATACAATGGGGATACAGGTATTAGATAAATACAGCCATTCCAAAAGGGAGAAATTAGCTAAAATAAAGGAGCTACAGGCCCCATGCAAGTCTGAAATCCAGCAGAGCAGTCAAATCTTAAAGCTTCAAAATGATCACCTTTGACTCCATGTCTCATATCCAGGTTACGCTGATGCAAAAGGTGGATTTGCATGGTCTTGGGCAGCTCTGCCCCTGTGGCTCAGTAGGGTACAGCCTCCCTCCCAGCTGCTATCACAGGCTGGTGTTGAGTGTTTGTGGCTTTTCCAGGCTCACAGTGCAAGCTGTCAGTGGATCTACCATTCTGGGGTCTGGAGGACAGTTGCCCTCTTCTCATAGCTACACTAGGCATTGTCCAGTAGGGACTCTGTGTGGGGGCACCAACCCCACATTTCTCTTCCATACTGCCCTAGTAGAGGTTCTTCATGAGGGCCCCACCCCTGCAGCATACTTCTACCTGGGCATCCAGGTGTTTCCATACATCCTCTGAAATCTAGGTGGAGATTCCCAAATGCCAATTCTTGACTTCTGTGCATTCACACGCTCAATACCACATGGAAGCTGCCAAGGCTTGAAGCTTGCACCCTCTGAAGCCATGGCCTGAGCTCCATGTTGGCCCCTTTCAGTCATGGCTGGAGTGGCTGGGAGGCAGGACACCAAGTCCCTAGACTGAACACAGCATGGGGACCCTGAGCCTTGCCCATGAAACCATATTTTTCTCCTAGGCCTCCAGGCCTATGATGGGAGAGGCTGCCATGAAGACCTCTGACATGCCCTGGAGACAGTTTCCCATTGTCTTGGGGATTAACATTCAGTTCCTCGTTACTTATGCAAATTTCTGCAGCTGGCTTGAATTGCTCCTCAGAAAATGGAATTTTCTTTTCTATCACATTCTCAAACTGCAAATTTTCCAAACTTTTATGCTCTGCTTCCCTTATAAAATTGAATGCCTTTAACAGCACCCAAGTCACCTTTTGAATGCTTTGCTGCTTAGCAATATCTACTGCCAGATACCCCAAATCATCTCTCTCAAGTTTAGAGTTCCACAAATCTCTAGGGCAGGGGCAAAATGTCACCAGTCTCCTTGCTAAAACATAACAAGAGAGTGACTTTTGCTCTAGTTCCCAACAAGTTTCTCATCTCCATCTGAGACCACCTCAGCCTGCATTTCATTGTCCATATCATTATCAGCATTTTGGTCAAAGCCATTCAACAAGTCTCTAGGGAGTTCCAAATTTTCCCCTATACCATGTACCTCAAGTTACGTTAATGTGCTCTAGTAAAAATACCCCAATATCTAGATCAGCAGTTGTCATTGGGGATACTACCTAATTGAGTTTACCATAATCCACTTTAGTCCTCCAGTATGTAGTTGGTTTTATAGAAGCCAGAATGGTAAATCAATGAGAATATGGTAAGGACTCCCATTTCTGCATCCTTCAGAGTTTTAAGGGAGGCAATAATCTCTGTCATTCTTCCAGGATGTAATTTTATTTTTGATTTACTGTCTTGACTGGGCATAAGAGAAGGAGGGAGTTATCCAGAGGCTTGCACTTAGCCTTCCCACTGTGATAGCTTTTACTCCACAGAACAAAGATCTGATGTTAGGATTCTTCCAAGTATCATGTATAACCATTCTAATTATACATTTGTCGACTGGGGTAGCGACCCCAAGGTGAATCTATAGATGTAGTGGACCTACTGTGAGCTAAACCTGAGCCAGGACTCCACTTATTAACTGGCTTATATATACTGCCACTCCAACAGAGAAGCCACAATAACACTTCTGGTGTCCTGTTAGCAATGTCAACTGATCCTAACAAACTTCAAAATACTTAGGTATTTCCTTTATCCCAGTGTATAGTTACTCAAGCAGATAATCTTAAGTCACTTCAGGGAGAGACTGGAGAAAACATTATAGGCTTTTCAGCTTGCTTTGGTGTTGGATATGACAACAGGCTTAGGAATAGAAATTGGGCAAGAGATCATATATTTTATTGGGAAAGCTGCCCTTTCTGATCATCCATGTTTGATTTTTTTTTTTTTTTTTTTTTTTTTTTGGTTGTGTCAATTAGGCAAAAATCTTGTTGGGTTCCCATCTATCTTGCTCCTAGAAAACTATGTTCTATTAACGATCTGCATAGTTCTCTGCAGGTCAGGACCCCTTGGCTGCCACTCTGACCCTGCTGTTCACTACAATAATTGTGCCCACTTTGCTCCTGATATCATTGACATCTGGCCTCTATTATTTCCAGATCCTATCATCACCTTTGCCATCAAGTAGCCCAGTTTTATTATAGCATTTTCCAGTGTTATCCCTGATCTGTATAGGACAGTAAGTTTCTCAGTAATGGATGTGTCTCTCTTGCCAGCACATCATTCTTTATTGCTTTAGTTAAATAGAATGTCCTCTGAGCCTTTCTTCAGAAAATATTTGGCTGGCAGATTTTCCAGTTGCAGTGTGTCCTTTCCCCGGCATGACCAATTCTGGAGAGTTCTGATTTATTTCTCCATCATCTTTCACGCAATTTCTAGCAGTTTTTACTTCAC
Source organism: Mandrillus leucophaeus (assembly GCF_000951045.1). Lineage (NCBI taxonomy): Eukaryota > Metazoa > Chordata > Mammalia > Primates > Cercopithecidae > Mandrillus > Mandrillus leucophaeus. Next base: position 1,944,767 of record NW_012104876.1, on the reverse strand, counting down.
TTTTTGTGGATGATCATTTTCCCAAGATTCCAAAAACAACCTTAGAAGCATATTAGCCATATCTTCCAGGGTCCTCGACCAAGTAAATCCTATATCATGGGAAAGTAATCCGTATTAAGAAAATTCACATTTATCCAACTTTATGTTTTGTTTTTTTGATCCAGCACACACAGGATCCCGTTTTATATATACTGTTCTGGCTCCAGTTAATCATGTTGACTAGATCCTGCCACTACTTTGGTACATAGTCCCTTTCCTCTCTTAAGAGGCCCAGCACTTCCCTAACTGGGTAATGTTGTTACTTGATTTTAGTTTGGGGTCTCATGGCAAGGAAGTGAAGTGAGGATTCTGAAAGATGATACATGTTTTCTGTGGTAGGGAGAGTATATTTTTTTCTTTTGAGAAAGAGTCTTGCTCTGTCGCCCAGGCTGGAGTACAATTGCACATTGTAGTTCACTGCAGCCTCAAACTCCAGGGCTAAAGTGATCCTCTCACTTCAGCCTCCCAAAGAGCTTACAGGAGTGAGCTGCCATGCCCAGCAAGGATACCTTTTTTTCCAAAGCAGAAATATCTAACATCTTCCAAACAGGATAGAGCATTAGATTTTAGCAAGGAGGAGGATTTTAACTTTTGCAGCCCTAGAGAGATCAGGAGAATCTTGAAAATCAAGATTTTAGAGTCCATTGACCCAGATGCACCTATCCCATGCCTCAGGTCCCATTTCTTCCCAATCAATACCCTGACCTTGGCAGAGCTGACTAACCATGGTTGAAAATTCAACCTTCTCTGGACTCTGAGATGCTTTATAATTAAGTCCTGGGCCTGATCACCAGCTTTTTCTGCCTTCCAGCTGAAAGAAATGAGTGCCTCTTTGTATGTTGGCAAAGATATTTGCCATTCACACTCCATCTTAAATCAATTACTAGACCTCCTTATCCTTTCATTGTTTTTGTCCAAAGCATGAACAGCATCTAGCAAAAGCCATTCAATCCCTAGTCCTTATAATTACTACTCCACCCAAATGCTCAAACATACAAGATGTTGTACTTGCCAACGTGTTCTCTTTCTCTGGTATTCCATCCCAGGTCACTGCCAAAAAATGCATAAACAATATCACTGCCTACAGAATGCCAAAAGCAGTTAGTATTCCATCTGCCTCCAGTGAAATGGTTCCCACTCCAAGCTGGCTGATGGATAATCCACCTCCAAAATGCCACTATAGAGTTTTCTTTCTAGGTCTACTCCTAGAACCCAGTCTTAAGTCATATTCCTCAGGAAATACCCTCTAAAATGAATATCTGAATGAGGAGATTTCTTCAGGAAGTCCTCTCAGAAATAAGATTTCTAAGATAATCAGGAAAGAATATTTAGATACAGAGAAGTTTTGAACTAACATGTAGTTGCAGCAGAGGCTTCAGCCAGTTCCTTAGGGGGTTTTGGAGTTGGGATAACCCTTCAAATTTGTCCTAAACTGATGCAAGGAAGCCAGGAGCTGTAGTCCTACATCACAGTCACTAGATGTGGACTCCTTTTCAGAGAGAGGATACAACTCTGGGTGAGCTTGTTCTCTTCAGATGAGGCCAGCTCCCAGAGAGGGACTCAGCGGTGAGTTATTAACAGCCAACATTCTCAGCAGTAGTGAAAATGATTCCTTCAGTACTGAATGGAGAATTTGGGTGACAGCACCCACTATAATCTCCCTCTTTTTGGCTTTATTGTGATGGTAATGTGGAATTAAGACAAAGGAGTAGTAAATATGGGGCTTAACTGGAGGGGGTTTTCCCACAACAAATTATTCTGTTATGTCATGCCATGTCTGTCTTTAGAACTTGGCACTTACAGAGAAGTGAGCTCAGTCTCAGAAGAGGTAGAAAAGTGGGCACTGGGGAAAAGTTTCAGGGTTCTCCTTAGGGAACTTACCACTTTGTAGGGACCATTTAATTGATGGTAGGTAGAATACCAATAGCTTTTGGCATGCTGTCACAGTGAAATTCTTAACATTATTATCAGTGGTTGTGTCAGTTTGTTCTTGCATTGCTATAAAGAAATACCTGAGGCTGGGTAATTTATAAAGAAAAGAGGTTTACTTGGCTTACAGTTTTGCAGTCTGTACAGGAAGCATGGTACCAGCATCTGCTCAGCTTCTGATGAGGCCTCAGAGAACTTACAATCATGGCAGAAGGCAACAGGGATCCAGTATAACTAAAAGGGAATCCAGTGCTGATAGCCAAGAAAACAGGGAAAACGCCTTGAAGGCATTTCAGACACCCTTGCAGCAGCCCCTCCCATCACTGTAGCAAGTGGTTGCTCCATAGCCTGCTTGAATTTTTTTCCTGAAAATGCTTTTTTCTTTCTCTTCCACATGGCTAGGCTGCAAATTTTCTAAACTTTTATGCTCTGCCTCCCTTTTAAATATAAGTTTCAACTTTAAGTCATTTATTTGCTCCTGTCTCTGATTGTAGGTTGTTAGAAGCAGCCAAGTCACTTCTTCAGTGTTTTGCTGCTTGGAAATTTCTTCTGCCAGATACTCTAGGTCATCCCTCTTAAGTTCAAACTTCCACTGATTCCCTAGGGCATGGACACAATGCAGCAAAGTTCTTTGCTACAGCATAACATGGATAACATTTATTCCATTTCTCAATAGCTTCCCCACTTCCATCTGAGACCTTGTCAGCCTGGCTTCCTTCCTTCCTCCCTCCCTCCCTCCCTTCCTTCCTTCCTTTTCTTTTTTTCTTTCTTACCAAGTCTCACTCTGTTGCCCAGGCTGAAGTGCAATGGTATGATCTTGGCTCACTGCACCCTCCGCCTCCTGGGTTCAAGTGATTCTCCTGCCTCAGCCTCTTGAGTAGCTGGGATTACAGGTGCATGCTACCATGCCTGGCTAATTATTTGTATTTTTAGTAGAAATCGTGTTTCACCATGTTAGCCAGGCTGGTCTTGAACTCCTGACCTCAGGTGATCCACCCACCTCAGCCTCCCAAAGTGCTGAGATTACAGGCGTAAACCACCATGCCCAACCCATATTTCTATCAGCATTTTGGTCACAACAATTTAACCAGTCTCTAAGAAGTTTTAAACTTTCCCCCATCGTCCTGTCTTCTTCTGAGGCTTCCAAACTCTTCTAAACTCTGTCCATTACCTAGCTCTAAAGCAGCTTCCACATCTTCAGGTATTTTTATAGCAATGTCCCCCCCCTCCTTGTTTTCTGTGTCAGTCTGTTCTTGCATTGCTATAAAGAAATAACAGCCTGTGTAAAGAAAAAAAGTTTAATTGGTTCATTGTTCTGCAGGCTTTATAGGAAGCATGGTGTTAGCATCTGCTTCTGATGAGGCCTCAGGAATCTTACAATCACGGCAGAAGGCAACAGGGAGCCAACATGTCACATGGTGAGAGAAAGAAAAGGAGAGAGTAGGGCAGGAGGTGCCACAGTCTTTTTTTTTTTTTTTTTTTTTGAGACGGAAGTCTCGCTCTGTCGCCCAGGCTGGAGTGCAGTGGTGTGATCTCAGCTCACTGCAAGCTCCACCTCTCGGGTTCACGCCATTCTCCTGCCTCAGCCTCCCAAGTAGCTGGGCCTACAGGCGCCCGCCACCAGGACCAGCTAATTTTTTTTTTTTTTTGTATTCTTAGTGGATACGGGGTTTCACCTTGTTAGCCAGGATGGTCTCGATCTCCTGACCTTGTGATCGGCCCGCCTCAGGCTCGGCCTCCCAAAGTGCTGGGATTACAGGCGTGAGCCATCGTGCCTGGCCGACACACTCTTTTAAATAACCATACCTTTCATTTTTTTATTATGGTCATTCTTGCAGGAGTAAGGTGGTATCACATTGTGATTTTGATTTGCATTTCCCTGATCATTAGTGATATTGAGCATTTTTTCATATGTTTGTTGGCCATTTGTATATCTTCTTTTGAGAATTGTCTATTCATGTACTTAGTTCACTTTTTGATGGAGTTGTTTTTTTCTTGCTCACTTGTTTGAGTTCCTTGTAGATTCTAGATATTAGTCCTTTGTCAGATATATAGATTGCAAAAATTTTCTCCCAATCTGTGGGTTGTTTATTAACGCTACTGATTGCTTCTTGGGCTGTGAAGAAGCTTTTTAGTTTAAGACTGTTTCTTTTGCTGTGAAGAAGCTTTTTAGTTTAATTAAGTCCCATCTATTTACCTTTATTTTTGTTGCATTTGATTTGGGGTTCTTGGTCATAAAGTCTTTGTCTAAGCCAATGTCTAGAAGGGTTCTTCCTATGTTATCTTGTAGAATCTTTATCATTTCAGGTCTAAGGTTTAAGTCTTTGATCCATCTTGACTTGATTTTTGTATAAGGTGAGAGGAGAGATGAGGATCCAGTCTCATTCTTCTACATGTGGTTTGCCAATTACCCCAGCACCATATGTTGAATAGACTGTCCTTTCCTCACTTTATGTTTTTGTCTGCTTTGTCAAAGATCAGTTGGCTGTAAGTATTTGGCTTTACTTCTGGGTTCTCTATTGTGTTCTATTGGTCTATGTGCCTATTTTTATACCAGTACCATGTTGGTTTGATGACTATGGCCTTGTAGTGTAGTTTGAAGTCAGGTAATGTAATGCCTCTCGATTTGTTCTTTTTGCTTAGTCTTGCTTTGGCTATGCAGGCTCTTTTTTGGTTTCTTATGAATTTTCAGATTTTTTTCGAGTTCTTTGAAGAATGATGGTGGTATTTTGATGGAAATTGCATTGAATTTGAAAATTGCTTTTGGCTGTATGGTCATTTTCACAATATGGATTCTACCCATCTATGAGCATGGGATGTTTCCATTTGTTTGTGTCATCTATGATTTCTTTCAGCAGTGTTTTGTAGTTTTACTTGTAGAGGTCTTTCACATCCTTGGTTAGATATATTCCTAAATATTTTTGTGTTTTTTGCAGCTATTGTGAAAGGGGTTGAGTTCTTGATTTGATTCTCTGCTTGGTCACTGTTGTTGTATAGCAGAGCTACTGATTTGTCTACATTAATTTTATACTCTGAAACTTTGCAGAATTCATTTATCAGTTCTAGGAGCATTTTGGAGGAGTCTTTAGGGTTTTCTAGGTATACAATCATATGGCGCGTGTATTAGTCTGTTTTCATGCTGCTGATAAAGACATGCCCGAGACTGGAAACAAAAAGAGGTTTAATGGACTTACAATTCCACATGGCTGGAGAGACCTCACAATCATGGTGGAAGGCAAGGAGAAGCAAGTCACGTCTTACTTGGATGGTGGCAGGTAAAGAGAGAGCTTGTGCAGGGTTTTGTGAGACTCATTCACTATCACAAGAACAGTGCGTGAAAGACCCAACTCCACAATTCAATCACCTCCTACTGGCTTACTCCCATGAAATGTGGGAATTGAGGGAGTTACAATTCAAGATGAGATTTGGGTGGTGGGGACACAGGTAAACCATATCGTTCTGTGCACCTGCAGGCTCAACATCACGTGGAAACTGCCAAGGGTTGGGGCTTGCACCTTCTGAAGCCATGGTCTGAGTTGTGCCTTGGCCCCTTTTAGTCATGGCTGGAGTGGCTGGGACACTGGGCACCAACTCCCTAGACTGCACACAGCATGGGCAACCTGAACCTGGCCCACGAAGCCATATTTTCCTCCTAGGCCTCAGGGCCTGCGATAGGAGGGGCTGCTATGAAGACCTCGTGGAGACATTTTCCCCATTGTCTTAGAGATTAACATTTGACTCCTCGTTACTTATGCAAATTTCTGCAGCTGGGTTGAATTTCTCCTCAGAAAATGGGATTTTCTTCTCTATCACATTCTCAGGCTGCAAATTTTCCAAACTTTCATGCTGTCTTCCCCTTATAAAACTGAATGCCTTTAACAGCACCCTAGTTACCCTTTGAATGCTTTGCTGCTTAGAAATTTCTTCTGCCAAATACCCTAAATCATCACTCTCAAGTTCAAAGTTCCACAAATCTCTAGGGCAGGGGCAAAATACCACCAGTCTGTTTGCCAAAACATAACAAGGGTCACCTTTGCTCCAGTTCCCAACAAGTTCTTCATCTCCATCTGAGACCACCTCAGCTTGGACTCCTTAGGGAGTTCTAAACTTTCCCACATTTTCCTGTCTTCTGAGCCCTGCAAACTGTTTGAACCTCTGCCTGCTACCCAGTTTCAAAGTCACTTCCACATTTTCAGGTATCTTTTCAGCAGCACCCCACTCCTGGTACAATTTACTGTATTAGTCCATTTTCACGCTGCTGATAAAGACATACACGAGACTGGGATGATAGAGAGGTTTAATGGACTTACAGTTCCATATGGCTGGGGAAGCCTCACAATCACGGTAGAAAAAGGCGCAAGTCACATCTTACATGGATGCCAAAGAAAGAGCTTGCACAGAGAAACTCCCGTTTCTAAAATCATCAGACCTCTTGAGACTCATTCACTATCATGAGAACAGTGAAGGAAAGACTCACCCCCATAACATGGGAACTGTGGGAGTTAAATTCAAGATGACATTTGAGTGGGGACACAGCCAAACCATGTCATTGGGGATGTGGTGAAAAGGGAACACTTTTACACTGCTGGTGGGAATGTAAACTAGTACAAACACTATGAAAAACAGTGTGGAGATTCCTTAAAGAACTAAAAGTAGAAGTACCATTTGATCCAGCAATCCCACTACCAGATATCTATCCAGAGGAAAATAAGTCATTATGTGAAAAGAATACTTACACATGCAGTTTTTCTTCTTTTTATTTTTTCTTGAAATGGAGTCTCTTTCTGTCACGCAGGCTGGAGTGCAGTGGCGCGATCTCGGCTCACTGCAACCTCCAACTCCTGGGTTCAAGCGATTCTCCTGCCTCAGCCTCCCGAGTAGCTGGGATTACAGGCACACATCACCACACCTGGCTAATTTTTGTATATTTAGTAGAGCTGGGGTTTCACCATGTTGGCCAGGCTGGTCTTGAACTTCTGACCTCAGGTGACTACCGGTCTCCAAGACAGCTGCCAAGCTGGCCTTAACACCTGACCTCAGGTGATCCACCCACCTCAGCCTCCCAAAGTGCTAGGATTACAGGCATGAGCCACTGTGCCCAGCCTACACATGCATTTTTATAGCAGCACAATTCACTATTGCAAAAATATGAAACCAGCCCAAATGCCCATCAATCAATGAATGGATAAAGAAATTGTGGTCTATACATACCATGGAATACCACTCAGCTATGAAAAGGAATTAAATAATGTCATTCGCAGGTACCTGGATGGAATTGGGGACCATTTTTCTAAGTGAAGTGACTTAGGAATGGAAAACCAAATACTGTATGTTCTCACTCATAAGTAGGAGCTAACCTGTGAGGATGCAAAGGCATAAGAATGATACAATGGACTTTGGGAACTCGGGGGGAAAGGATGGGAGGGTGGTGAGGGGTAAAAGACTACAAATTGGGTACAGTGTATACTGCTTGGGTGATGGGTGCACCCAAATCTTAGAAATCACCACCAAGGAACTTATTCACGTAACCCAACTCCACCTGTTCTCCAAAAACCTATGGAAATAAAAAATTAAAAAATAAAAATAAAGGCCAGGCACAGTGGCTCATGCCTGTAATCCCAGCACTTTGGGAGGCCAAGGCAGGTGGATCAGCTGAGGTCAGGAGTTCAAGACCAGCCTGGCCAACATGGTGAAACCCCATCTCTACTAAAAATACAAAAATTAGCCAGGCATGGTGGCAGGCACCTGTAATCCCAGCTACTCGGGAGGCTGAGGCAGGAGAATCTCTTGAACCCAAGAGACAGAGGTTGCAGTGAGCCGAGATCCCGTCATTGCGCTCCAGCCTGGGCAACAAGAGCGAAACTTCATCTCAAAAATAAATAAATAAATAAAGGAACAATAAATAAATAAATAAATAAATAAATAAGCAAGCAAATCTCATGTGAATGAACTGAGCAAGAACTCATTCATCACCAAGTGGATGGAACGAAGACATTAATGAGGGGTTTGATCCCGTGATCCAATAACTGCCACCAGGCCCCACCTGCAACATTGGGGATTACATTTTAGCATGAGACATGGAGGGAACAAAAATCCAAACTGTATCAGTGGTGACCCACTGCAGTTCATCTTCTGGCTTTTTCTGCTATACTTTAGCGAAACAGAAGGAAATTCTCACTTTGAAACATTTCCATAAACATTGTTCAAATTATTTATTAATCTAATTTTTTAAACATCAATTCTATGCATAATTGTGCTTTCTACATTGCATCTATTTATTCACTGAACACTACTGACTGCATACCTACTGTATGCCATGAACTGTTCTAGGTGTTAGGGATACAGTAATTAACAAAGTAGACATAATCTTTATATTCATGAAATGCACATAGTAGAAAATGGCTGGGGAGACAATAAATAAGGAATAAATAAACAAGAAAATTTCACACAGTTATAAGTAATGTAATGATAATAAAATAGTAATGGGATAACAAGTAATTGGCTTTTATGATTTGTAGATTGAAGAGGAAATTTACCGTACATAGGGCAGTCAGGGTAAACTTTTCTGAGGAGGTGTTTCTTGAACTGCAACCTGTATGATGAGAAGGATATGGTTCATTTGCGCTGATATGAAAGTAAAGCAAGAAAATAAGCCTTGAGAAAATCTGAGGGCAGTGAGTTTCAGAATGACATGAAAAATAACCAGTACAAAGGCCCTGAGAAACCAAAAGAAGACCAACAAGGCTGGATGGAGTTTAGTGACAGAGAGGAAATCATACAAAATTGGATGAGAAACTAGGCATGGACAAATTACATTGGGTCCTGGAGGCCATAGTTAATAATTTATGTCTAAGAACAAGGAGAAGGCAATAGCACATTCTGAGCAAGGAATAACATAATCTACTTTATGTTGTAAAAGAATAATTCTGGAGGCTGTTTATAAAATGTATTATAAAGGGTCAAGAATAGAAACAGTAATGCCAGTCAGGAAATTATTTCAGTAATTCAGGGGAGGTGATGGTGGCTTTGACCAGGATTGTAGCTGCAGAGATAGTGTGAAGTTGTCAAACTCTGAATATATTTTGAAGGTAGAGCCAAAAGAATTTACTTACAGATTAGATGTAGGATGCAAGAGGAAAATGGGACTTGTATTAGCAACATTATAACTAGAGTCAAACTGTCTAGTAGTGACTTGGACAATAAATGGGTCAGAGGAAGAGATTACTGAGGGCCAAATCAGGAAGGTTTCACAGTCTTCAAGGAAAAATCTGAGTGTGTTTATGTGTGTGCCAGTGTGTGTGTGTGCGTGTGTGTGTGTGTGTGACAGAGTACAGAGATACAGAGATAAAGAGAGCAATTTATCTTATTGAAGATGATCCTGTTGACAATTTACTTCTACAATTGGCCAAAGATAATATTTCTGTTTTGATTGACTGAATTGAGGAGGTCTTTGCTTTGTCAAACTGCCCCTGGAGGTGACACTTCAACACAAACTAGGGCACACCCACTTGGTGACTTCTGAAGTAGCAATGATTGTTACAGTGTCTCAAGCTGTGCTTAATGGGGAGACATGGCTGGGGTATCTGCATGCATTGTGCAGATGCAGGAGAAGAGAAAGAGCAAACCTATCTCCCCATCTGTGGCGAGAAAGCCTGCCCATTAGAGGTCCTTTTGCACTTCACAGGCAGGAGGATATTCTGCAAGCAAAGCCATCCCACAGGTGCAGAGCTGGAGCACAATTGATTTCCTTTGTGGAACTAGCCACAGAGAAATCCTTCATGTATGCTCCCAGACTCGGTGGCAGTTTCAAGTTGATGTGAAGTGCAGATACATAGCATAGAAGTGCTACTGTTGGAACATTTTGGAATTTCAAAGCATCGCCTGATGGGAGAAGGTGTAGAAAGCAAGCACTAACCCTCCTGCCAGAGAAAACAGGGGTTAAAGAAGGGAAGCAGTTTTTCACATGGTGGAAAGCAGAGTCACACTTTTTCTTTTATTACACTGTGTTGAAATTTTCTTCTTTAATGCCTCTATATTCCAGGAATTGATCTTTCTTGTTCCTCTTTAGCAGAGTGACTGCCACATAGTATATGCTGATGAGATATTGTGGCTGAATGAATGAAAAATTGAACCTAAATCCACCTTAGAGTCTCTGCCAACTGAGTCATGTTGTCAATATTTATTGCTAACAAATATGAAATTCCAGTTCCTGTTCCTGTCTTTGTGCCTGCCACCTGTGGCACAATCAAGCTATGTCTATGTAGTGTTGCTGGAGCTGTTGGTTTTGTGCAACTTGCCAGGAAATGGAAAGAAGTCAACAGTCTCAAATGATTGGTTTGAGTGGTATTTTTTCCTGCTCAGTTGCTGAATCTTTTGTCTGAATTGACAAAGTAAACAAATAAACAAAAACCAAATAAATCAAAAAGCACATTGATGTCGCTAGATGCAATTACATCCATGTCCTGACCTGTGGCTGTTGGCATAAAACCTGAGAACAGTGGGATAAAAGTTTGTATATACAACCACTCCTTTTCATCACCTTAGGGTTTGAGGTGGGGTGGAGATGGTCAGATCAGTTGTTGGATGTCATGAATTGAAAATATTTAACGGATTGAGTCAATTTTTTAGTACTTATATAATCAGGGCTCTGTATAATCAGTGTCCACTTTTCCCATAAGGTATCAGGCTCTTTGTCACTTCTCAAATGCCCCCTTTTTAAAGATTACAAATATTGGATACCTTAAGTCATCCCTGTTTGAAGATTTCCCCACCTAAACCTCTCCAGCCATTCTCTGCACCTCCCCCCTACCTTGGCAGCTGCATGTCTTCCAAAGACTTCCTTTCCAATCAAGACTGAAATACATGTTTAATTTTTGAGTAACCAAATATGGGACTGTCTGTATCAGCAAGCAATATTTTTGCCAGTCAGTCCTGATTTGATGAATTGAAGGTTTCCATAGACTTTCCCAGGTGCCAACTGCTTAAGCTAAACAATGACACCAAATGAAACTGCCTATGAAACAAAGGCACATCAGGAGGAGAAACAAAATGCACTGATGTTATTAAGGCTGCCTCCACTGAGGGGCTATAAGCAAGGCAGAGTCTTCACATTGCACAAGCCAGCTAAAACAAAGAAAGATAGAGCTAACACAAAGAAAAATAGGAGAAAACACACAAAGAGGACCTAAGATAATACCTATAGAAGAAAATTTAAATTGCAGATGGATTTGTCATCTCTCATCCTTCACATATAGAAGGAGGCTATTTCTGTATCTCTCCTGTTTGGCGTGTAATCTTTAGTAACAAACATGTAGTTTTAAACACTATGTTAATAAACAAATAAAATGCATAATATTGTCAGGTCTAATAGAATGTTTCCATGAGTTAAAAATTTAACTACCCCATGGTAGCACAACTGTAAGTGAACTTATTTTCCAATGAGTGGAGAAAAAGTGATTTTATAACAACAGCTTCCACATCTACTCCATATTTATAACACAGTTCTGTCCATCACCAGCAGCCTGATATTACAAAGAGCAAAAACACTTAACGGGCTTGCTCTTATTAAACGATGCATACCATCTAATGCTGGGGGAAAGAACACTAAGACAGCAGTTGGGAAGCAATCTATTTTATTTATTCTCGCCACTGCATTTTTTGGTCCTGTAATATATTCCACCCATCAGAAAGCTTTATCTCAGCTGGAAAACATGAATTCTTATTTTGGTATTCAAAATTCCAACTCTTTGTGAAATTCTAAGTGCCTTTAAAAAATTGAAATGCTCGTGGGTGACATTTATTATTACAGGTAAAATACATGGTTACATTCATATTTTAAAAGAGTGTACATTTAAAACTCACATCCTTAAAAAATAAATAAATGATTAAAAAGCAAAATAAAACACATCTTGTCAAGAGCATAATTGAAAATGAGAACTTTCCTTCATTGGTTTCATTTCAGCTTGCTTATCAGGTTTTATGCTTACTATGTAATAAAAAAAATGTACTATTGTGCCACATATCCAAAGAGAGAATAATATCACTACAAAATATTTAAACTGTTTTCTTTACTGCCAGCTGTCATTTTATTAGGATGCTGCTGAGCTTCTTGGGAGTTGTAGTTTTCAGTTCTGGTTAACTAGTAGGTATAAGAATGCTTGAATCAGGCCGGGCGTGGTGGCTCAAGCCTGTAATCCGAGCACTTTGGGAGGCCGAGACGGGTGGATCACGAGGTAAGGAGATCGAGACCATCCTGGCTAACATGGTGAAACCCCGTCTCTACTAAAAATACAAAAAATTAGCCGGGCGTGGTGGCGGGCGCCTGTAGTCCCAGCTACTGGGGAGGCTGAGGCAGGAGAATGGCGTGAACCCGGGAGGCGGAGCTTGCAGTGAGCTGAGATCCGGCCACTGTACTCCAGCCTGGGTGACAGAGCGAGACTCCGTCTCAAAAAAAAAAAAAAAAAAAAAGAATGCTTGAATCAGAATTTACAAGAAGAGGATACATTTTGGAATTCTCACAAGAAATGAAATAAAAGTATGAAGGAAAGGCCACTAACTGATCTATTTTCTACTGCTTGCATGTAATATTTTTGATTCCTTTCATTTTTGATCATGTAACTGTGACAATATAGGGCGATTCAAAAATAATTGAACACTTGCATGAATATTTACTCAGTAACTAGGTGCTATATGAAATTGTAGAATGTACCTATTATAGAGTTACCAGTAGCTAACCACTGGAGAAGTTTTGGCTTCCTGTTCGTATATAACCTGGTTACTGAATAATAAATGTTTGAGTGTTCTATTGTGTTTGACTACTCTATAATTATTTGTTATGGAAAGTGTGCATGGATGCCCTTCAATTAAAATATATGCTGCAAAATAGCAAAGACCATTTTAAGTACTCTTGAAAACTTTTCCAAGTCATCCATCAACAGATATGTATTATTTTTATTTTAAATGCATAGTCTTCTTCCTTTTTTTTTTTTTTTTTTTGAGACAGAGTCTCGCTCTGTTGCCCATGCTGGAGTGCAGTGGCACCATCTCTGCTCACTGCAACCTCCACCTCCTGGGTTCAAGTGATTTTCCTTCCTCAGTCTCCCGCACACACCACCACACCTAGCTAATTTTTGTATTTTTAGTAAAGACAGGGTTTCACCATATGGGTCAGGCCGGTCTTGAACTCCTGACCTCGTGGTCCGCCTGCCTTGGCCTCCCAAAGTGCTGGGATTACAGGTGTGAGCCACTGCACCCAGCCATAAACGCGAAGCTAGTCAAGCGTGGTTGTCGGGGGAGACCATATTTTTAAAGTAAATTTTGATCTCACTAAATGAGCTCCTGTACTATGGCAAGAAAGTGAGAAATATATATATGTACTTGAAACCAAGAAGTCAAATTTGATATCTAAAGTCAATACATAGATAGACACATAAAATGATACTTAGATACAGAGAGAGAAAAAAAGAAAATACACTCACTACTGGGGACTGGACACATGGACTGGATTGGATCCGCGTTGTTAAAGAGCCTCCGAAAAAGACTCTGACTGGGTCTATACAAGCTTACCAAATTGTCTATTTTGACTAAATTGACCAGTCAATTTAATGAAATAGCCACTTTACTCCCCCTACCTCAATTTGACCAAAACCACCTGTTAAGGAACTTGGAGACAGTCTTATTTTCCTGATCTTTCCAAACAACAATTCCCTCTACTGCTGTACTCACCTGTCTCCTCTAAGCAGCCCTTTACTGGTTCAATTGTTTTCTCAATTGTGATTGGAGTTAGGAAATAACTATTTGTTCCCCAGGACACAAATTTTCCTGGGATTGAGGGAGTAACAGTAATCAACTGGGCTGATGGCTGCCCTGGGCAGAACCATTTAAAGGCTACCGAGGAGCAGGTTAAACTCCTGAGTGCTCTAAGAATCCTGCTTAAATCAAAAAATCCATGAACTGCTGGTTTGGCATTCAGTTCACCATTTCATAGCCTGCACTTTGCTTCTCAGGTAGTGATCTGAAATACTTATTCAGCTACAATTTCTCTTGGGGCTAGCCAATAAACTGAGCAGGTCAGGCCAAATCACAATTCTTCAAGAAACAGCCACCTGATGAAAAGACTCTGTTTACTGTTTAGACTTAGATGCCTTAATTTTGAAATGTATAATGAGAAAGAAAACGTAATTGTGCATTTTTAATTGAAATGTGCTCATTTCCATTTTAATTCTTATTACGTTTCTCTGCAAGAGACAATGCATTTATGAAAACTTCCAAGAGAACATGCAAGAAGGGTCTAGAAGGCTCACTCGCTTTTTTCCCTGGGCATGAGATACCTACCATCTTCCACAAGATGGCAGGCAGTTTTCACTTTACTGTTGGTGATCAACAGGAAATTGCTCCACTCTCAAATGACAGCAGCCCCAGGTAGCTAGGGTGACATTTGCTTTACATTATGATACACACTAATTAATCATTAGTGATCCCAGAAGTAAGTCTGCTAAAAATTCTTTGCTATGGCTTTTCACAGCAGGGGCTTTCAATATTGATACTATTACATGCACATATGTTCAGCCAGTATATGTTATAGCCATGGCTCTAAGCTTTCAGGTTCTTTTAATTAATATTGCCTAGATTAATATTCACCTCTTATTTGGAAGGCGAAATCGTAAGGCTAGTAAAATAAATACAGAAAGACAAAGCAGTGAACAAAAGTCTGAAAAGCTAAAGGCAACTTTGCCGAGTTTTCAGCTTGAAGCTCCTTTGTCTTCTGGCATTTGTTGACATCGTCAACTTTTTCCCAGGCCCAACTCAAAATATCTGGGGCAAAAATCCTTTAAAGATTTTGGTTGGCAACACCACTGCACACTTAGCTTGCATGCTATGGTCTCGAAACACATCGCCTCATGAAGGATTTACTCCATCTCATCAACTAACAGGAAATGTTCACATTGCCTTTCAACATGAATTCAATTTCACAGCAAGAAGCCTCGTTATTATAAGCAATTCCACCAGGCATGAGCCACAACCCAAGCTATAGACAATGAGCACAGATGTTCTTCTTACTTAAGAAGAGCCTTTCAGAAAGGTTCATCAACCACCTGAACAGCCACAGCCAACCCAGTTTTCTCCACCACATGAAGCTAGACCAAGACAAAGATCACCTGCCTGAATGTACCACACCCAATTCCACTCTTAAGCAGTTTAGGTTCACACCTTAGTTCCAGTTATAACTGGTTAGTTCTCTACTCTGTTCAGCTCCACCCACCCCTAGGCCTTGTTAACACATCTCTTGTAAAGTTTCTATTACCCCTTCATTAAAATTTAGTTTTCTTCTGATAGGGACACTTCCTTCATAACCACTTTAGCAGTGGTTTTTGAACTTTAATGTGTAGATGTGTCACCTGCAAATCTTGATAAAATGCAGATTCTGATTCAGCGCGTCAGGGGTTTAACCTGAGATTCTGTATTTCTAATGAACTCCCAGATGATCCTGGGTGCTGTTACACCCGCACTTCAGTCAGCAAAGCTCTAAAGTTCCTTCATTCATCCACACTCCATACATCCTGGGGTAAAAAGACTGACAAGAGTTTCCAGACTCCCCATTCCAGACTCTTCTAGGCTTATTTTCATCAATAACCCCTCTTCTTTTGAAGCCTTCATTATTTGACTGATAAAATTTTCAGAGTCACCTTCAGATCTCTCTGCCAGGCTTTCCACTTCATTCACTAAACATTCTGAAACCCAGATTATCATCTTTTTTCCACCAGATCCCCTCTTACCTCCTGAACAACTTCAACCTTCATGTAGATAACTAATTCATGACACTGGCCTTGATCCCCTTTATTCCAATGACCCTCATCTGTATTCTATCTTACCAATCATCTTAGTGGCTATATCATGACCTTATTGTCATCTGAAACTGTTCTTACCCTAAATTCTTAAACCTCAAAATTTCCCTCTCTTACTTCAGTCTGCAAGAGACTCCAAGCTCTCTTTTTCCTCAGTCCCACTAAACATACGCTCCTACCCCCACTGGACATTGGACTTTCCCCTCCTTGTATACCTCCCTATTCTTGCCACCAGGTGCTTTCACCTCTATCTCTACCCATTCAGGAGACCATGGTTAATTACTTCTAAATTCAATAATAATACATTTTCTCTAATGTCATCTTTTTCTGACACTACTGTGCTAAACTCAATCCTGGGTGCACCCATAGTTATTGTTTTACTCCTCCCCATCTATAAAGATCCTAGTGAGCACACACACACAAACTCATCCTTCTGAGTGGCCCCACTATATACTCACATATCCACCTTCAGTTGGGCCTGCAACACTGCTGCTCAATGCTCTTATTTCTTTCCTTACAAATGCTTTTCTGACCCTTTCTTTGCTTCTCAA
Source organism: Mandrillus leucophaeus (assembly GCF_000951045.1). Lineage (NCBI taxonomy): Eukaryota > Metazoa > Chordata > Mammalia > Primates > Cercopithecidae > Mandrillus > Mandrillus leucophaeus. The sequence continues at coordinate 1,928,404 of NW_012104876.1, read as the reverse complement.
ACTGTCATGTTATAAAACATAAATGTCCTCAGTTCCCATTCCTTCCCATCACAAAGTCTTTCCAGATCTTCATCCAATCTGTTTTCCTTTTTTCCTGTTATATCTTCATTTCAAAATTAATCCCAACAATTTTATGAACCTTAGAGTATAAATCTCTGTTATGCTCTTCATTCGACCTTGATGCATCAATTTTCCATTTTCTTAAATTGTAACACTTTTCTTTCCCATTGGGTCCTTTCTCTCAGCCAACACACACTCTCATGTTTCCCTTACTAATCATCAACCCTCAACCAAAAATGCTCTTCATAATGTTATTTCTTATTCACTCTAGATATAATCTCAACCTTATTTTTTATTTTATAAACATTAAAAATAATTCCCTTATTCATCGTTGCTACTTTGTAAATCATCCATTCTCTTATTAATTCCCTATAAGTGTGTATCCTAATATAAAGTAAATGTCACACTTAGGAGCTGCCTCTGCAGCTCCACTAAATAGCCTCTTAGTTTTCAATCTCAATAGCCTTATAGATGCCCTCAGCGTATTTCACCCCTTGGCAACATTTGACACCTATGCTCAGTCTCCAACAGAAACATTTTCCTCCTATCACCCTGGTTCTCTCAGCCTTCGTATTTCACTTTTTATTTCTTCTGCTGATTAATCACTGTTATATCTCTATCAAATTCTTAATGTCAATGCTCCAAAGAGTTTGCCCTTAGCCCTCTCTCTGGATTTTACACTTTTATCTCTTTCTTTCTGGGCTATCATTGGCATTCCCTTGATACCAGTTTTCTCTGTAACGCTTATTATGTTCTAACTTATATTTTACTTATTTATTATGTTTATTGGTGTCTACCCACTCCCTACTTCATCCCTGCAAGAATGTTAGCCCCATGAAAGCAGGGAATTTTATCTGTACACTCACATACATTAAACCTCTGGATTGATACCTGGAACATAGTAAGTGTTCAATAAATTTTGTGGAATAAAGGAACTATTAGTTATGAAATAATCAGTGCCATATCTAGATCTCTACACTTAATCTTTCTCTTGAATACACACATTCTTATGGTTATTTTACCAACACTTCAAACTTAACGTGGCCCAAACCAAAGTCATTACATCTGCATGTGCCAAACTTGCTCTTCCTGCAATTGTTCCTAGCTCAGAAAAAAGTTTGAAGTCATTTTGACTCCTTTATTTTATTCACCATGCAAAGCCAATCAGTCATCAAGTCCTGTGGATTTAAATGTCTCCAATGGCTTGCATACCTATGCCCCTTCTGTTTTCATCCTTACATCCACAGCCACAGTCCCATTTCTCCTCTTGCCTGCAATCTTAAAATATCCTCCTAAAATTACTTTCCTCCTGCCGCCAGTTTCTCACTATCATCTATCCTACACAATCTTACCTGACTTATTGTCTCCCAAAAAACAAGTCTGATAACATCACCTCTCTCTTGAAAAGTCTACGAATAATGTTCATTTTCTATAGGCCCAAATCTGAATTTCTTGGCCTGACCTTAAATTTCCTCTATCATCTATCACCTCTGAATCTCTTTTTAGGTTTCATCTACATATTTTTTCACAGTCCCTATGCTCTAGACATTTCTAAACTGGATACTCACATGCCCAATGAAGAGAAAATATTCTAAGAGAACACAGATTAGAAGAGATTAGAAGAATGGTGACTTGTTTAAACAAAATATGACAAGACTCACTGGATAAACGGAATGACTTAAAACTAACTTTTGGCGGGGAATTGAGATCTGAAGAAGTCAAGACAAAACTCTGATAAAACCCTACTTCTCTGCTCAATGGCCTAGTTTCGGTTCTCAACGTGAGACCCATGGGCTATCTGCATCAGAATTTTCTAGAGGTGAACCCTGGTATCTTTATTTATAGCATACTTCCCAGGAGATTCACTCACATCTTCAAGGTTGAGAACAATTGACTTTGGGAGCAATATCCATATTTTTCATTTTTGAAGGGCATGAGAAAACATATCTGTGTCCTCGTACCCCTAAGTAGATGGAAAAGACACTGAATTGGGAGTCAGAAAAGTTGGTTTCTTTTCTTAGCTTTGTTCCTTACTTGCCTATGTGCTTGGGCAAGTCACTTACCACCATATGCAAATGCAGAGACTGGTGGAAATGACCCCTCAGGACCCTTGTCATCATAGGAATTTTTGTTTCCATGGGCCTCATCAACTCACATCCTAGAATTTTATGCCACCACAGTGAATTTCAGGCCATCACCCTGATCAACAACTATGAGTTAAGAAATGACTGAGAAAGTGACTCAAATATCCCTTTCTCGGGGACACCTTCCTTGTTGACTATACCTAAAAGAACAAGCCCTTGTTCAATGCTTGTTATTCCCCTGGCCAAATTTATTTTTTGCCATTGCAGTTAACAGTGACTTATTATGTGTTTCACTCCATTATCTTGCTGACTGTCTATCTTCCTCCATTGTACTGTGCGCTCTATGATGGCAGGGGTTGTGCCTATTTTGTTTGTTCATGGCTATGTCATTTGAACCTTTAACAAAGCCTGGCATATATAGTTTCATAGTTCTCCTCATTTTCTTGGTTCTCACTCCTTATCTTGTCCCTTTACTCTGTCTCTGTCTCTCTTTCCCTACTCCCTCTCTCTCCTGGCTTTCTCTCCCTTTCTCTGTCCTGTACTCTGACCTTTTTATACCCCTTAAAGCTGTGACAAGGAAGATGGGATAAGGCGGACAGGTTGATAATAGAGGGTAAGTCATGCCCATTTTCAGTCTCTCAGTTTATACAGATGAATCCAAGATTAAGGAAAATTTTCTCCCTAGAACTTTGAGAGAGAGGTTCTTCTAGACCTGAGAAGATGTTTAGCAGAGTTTTATATATATTGTGTATTAGGGATATGCTGACCTCTGAACCTAAGTTTAGGGGATAATGCTGATGATCTCTGTAAGGAGAGCACCACTAATCCACTTACATCATTAACAAGCAAGCAAACAACAGTAACAAAAAATTAATTCAAACAAAATATCAGACAATGGTTCCAAGACATGGATTTCATTAAATTTTGGCATGAAGTTATGCAGACTACATTTTGCCTTTCTGCAAGAGGAACTCATCCACAGGGTCATCTGGAGGCAAAATTATGGAGCAGAGCATATTTGTCTCTGGCTCCACCCTATGAGCATCTTTTTCATTCCTTTATCTCACAGTAGCTCACTCAAGTATTCTATCCTCCAGCTCCCCACTAAGATGGCATGAACCATCTTGCCCTACTGAAGGTAAGCCCTCCAAAGCCCAAGCTTCCACCCAGCTCGGTAGACCAGAGAACCTTGGCCACTATGCCAATAGGAATGATAAAATATATTTTTGTCAACTGGGGCCTTCTAAAAGGAAGATAATGCTTCCTCCTTTGCTAATGGCCTTACTGGTGTGTTGGTGATGTTAAGGATAGAGATTTTGAGCATGAGAATGGAAAAAGAAGTGTCTTAGAGTAAATCTGTTTTTCATGTCCTCTAATGCAGCTATTGAAGCAGCTGCCCACTCTTACATGAATAAGATGGAAACATCTCTACAAATCTTGGAGTCAAATTTAATACACAAAGACTGTGATGCCATTTAGCCAGAAAGATACATTCAGCAAACTTGTGTGAGCCAGTAGAAGAGTGCTAGGTCCTAGGAGGCTGCTCAGTAAATATGTGCTAAATGAAAACACAAAGCTAGGTCTTATGGAAGGCTGAACCTTTTATGCAAATATTAGCTGGTACAGTGAGCATAAAGTAAGTGGTAAGGATTTGGTTTCAAACTATAGAAAGGGCAAAGGGAAAGAAACAGCCTCCGAAGTAGAGATTTATATTTTCATTTAAAACAAATTAAACACTATCCTTTTTTCTCTGTTGGAACACAAGATTATCCTTTCCTCTCTGTTGGACAACAAGCAAGTTTCAGGTCTCTCATGATCTGACCAAAGCTATATTTGAGGCTTAGTGTAACCAGTGAGCAACTTAGCCTCTCTGCCTCCCAGGAGATGCTCCTTTTAAGAGCTTGGCAGCAAGCAATTGCCTTTAAAGGGAAAACCTTGCGGCCGGTTTTTACTCTGTCAATTGAGGATTTAGCCTTTGACTCTTTGTTTACTTCTGTTTTGGACAGGACTATGGACCAGGACACTAAAAGATGGAGAGGGCAAACTCATAACCCTGTATTCACAAAGATTGATGAAGAAAAGATCTAATATGATTCTTAAGGATACTTGAAAGTTCTGGACCCTCTGCTTCCCTCTCTCTTACCCAATCAGGCTAGTTGCAAGTCAATTTAACAATTAAATATGACGTGACAACTTGGTGTCGGGCACTTTGCTAAATGCTGTTTTTTCCATTGATCTGTCCATCTATATCCATCCAACAAATTTTAACTGAGTACCCACTATATCAATGCAATATGTTAGGTGCTAGATAACATAAGCATGGTCTCTAGGTTTCATGTACATTACAATCAAATGGGGGGGGCATTTTTCTGCTGAAAAATTTGATTAAATATCATCAAAATAACAATATTATATGTGGAGGATTTACTATGTGACTTGCACAGATCCAGATACCATGTGTGTGTTATCTATTTTAATTCTCACAGTAACCTAGCAAGTGGGTCTTACTATCCTCATTTTACAGATGAAGAAAAGGAGGCTCAGAGAGGTAAAGCAGCTTGTTCAAGATCACAGAGATACTAACTTGCATAGCTGGAATTTAAACACATGGCTGAATGATTCCAAAGCCTGTGCTCTTTCCAGAGCATCCTATTGTCTCTAGAGAGGCAGTTAAAAGAGCAATCAGAATTTTTTTATCTAAACAAGCCAGATCTCTTTTCCTTCATGTTGACCTTTGCTCAGAGACTTCTGTTGATGATATGAAATGTTTGGGCACATACATATTTACCCCAAAGAACATTTTCCATGAACTTTCAAGAAAATCAATTGTGGAATTATGTACTCTGCCTTGTTGAATGACTTCTAATTGTGTGTTTTACCTTTCATAACCATTCTCAATGGCAATCAAGATGGCACAAAAAAGATACATAGTGTCTTTATTGAATCATGAGCCTGTGACAATCCATTGAGTCAAAAGGGAAGAGGTCTATGGGCCACTGCCATGAGCTTTTGATCACAAAAGTTGAAGGCTCCAAGTACTGACATCACTGAGCCCAAGAGTCTTACTCATTTATGGATGGTTTGTACTCCAGGCATAGTATGAGGCCAAGACAGCACCTCTCTAAACAGAATTTTGTGAGCAAAACACTACTCAGCCAATGGTGCTGGGCTCCAAAGAAAATCCCTTCCACACATACATACGGGGTTCTCCCACCTGTCTCTTTCCCCTAGCCTGGAGGGTTCTTTATCTATGTGTTTACTTATAAATATCTGATCCTCCCATTGAAACCCAACTAAAATTACACATTCTCCACAATGACCTCTCCAACAATTTCAGTCAGAATCAATCTGTATCTTCTTTCCTCAAAAACCTATACAGATCTTTGCCAGATAAATTTTTTTTTTAATCAGAATTTGGTTCAATGGGTATTTTTTCATCGATGAGATTGTGAACTCCTAGCAGTCAGGGACTTTCTCTTGATCTTCTCTCTATCCCCACAGCATCCAAAACGGTATGTATGAAATGTTTTACTAAATATTAAGTGCTTATTGAATACATTCAGTTGATTAATGAAAAATTTAAACCCATTGTTTCTAGACCACAATCCCCCCAGCTCACACCCCACTGGGGCCCTGGCACTGGAGAGGTGAGGAGGCAGAATAAGAATGAAAAACACTTTGACTTTGAAGATAAACCACGCTGAGCTCAAATTCAACAATGTAACTTCTTGAAAGTGTAAATCTAGGCAAATCATTTTGCTCTCTGAGCCTCAGTTTTCCTTGTCTATACAATTGGGATAACAACTCTCACAAAATTGTTGAAGGAAATAATATGAGACAAGTGTATGTATATACACACATGTACATAGGTACACATATACCATACATTAGACACAGAAAAACCTTAGTTTCTCTTTTTCTTTTAGCATAGGCACAGGCCCAGTGTAAAAAAACAAACAAACAAAAAAAAAACATTAACCCATGCTATTGTAGAAACTAAGAGAAAACTTCCCTTCTGCCCTCTGAAGGTCCACTGAAAATGAACCAATAGGCAGATTAATAGGAGAAAAGGTATACAAAGTTAGTTAATGTTGCAGGGGAATGATTATCCAATACCCCAGTGAGGTCCAGATGCTTATATACCCTTCTTCATAGGGTAAGGGAGATGGGAGTGTAGGAGTAAATGATTTTTAGGGGACAATGAATGGACCTGGGAAGCAGACATTATCTTGTGAGTGATTCTATTTGGAAATCGAATAGGACTGGAGAACAAACAATGGTTTGGGAGAAAGTTTGAAGTTCATTGTGCTCTAGGTGTGGTGGTTAATTTTCAGTCTTTTCCTCTGTGATATAAGTTTTAATCTTCTCTGTTTAACAAAATTTCAGGGAAGGGATCTAAGGCAATTCCTCTTTGGGGGCCTGGTTACTAGGTAGAAAAAGGTACTTCAGAGAACAGCCTCATCCTATGCTTTGAGAAAGACAGAGGCTTGAGGGACAGGAATGGGGGAAGGTCAGAGAGATCTTGAGGCAGCTTCTTTAGTTCAGCATGTCAAAACACCATATTCTGGGGTGTAGTTTTCTGAGCTCCAATGCTATCACGGGTTATCAATCGACAAATTGTCAAATGAATTCACATTTACTAAGCCAAGTAAATTTTACTATTTGCCAAGCTCTGTGCTACATTTTATAGGGGAGATGGAGGAATAGAAGCAAAAGGCTCTGCATTCAGAGAGCTTACAAACTATTGGTAGAGGCAAGAAAACCATGAGAGACACACATTAAGAATCCCAGAAGACATACAGTAATTGCCAGAAGTATTCAGAAGAGAAATAGGTCTAAATGGACTGATAAAATTGGGGAAAGCTCCAATGCCCTTTGAAGAATACGTTGAGACACAATAGAAAGAAGAACAGAAAGTGGTCATTCTAGTCAGGAAAAATGACATCTGTGCAAATGTTGGGGTGGGAGCATGCTCTCAGCACAGTGGAGAGCCAGGCACTCAGTCTGGATCCCTCTGAGATCAGGTATTGGGGGTTGGATGAGTGTTGGATGGTGGAGGGCCTTGAGTGCCCAGTTAAAATTAACATTACTAGTCATTGGCAAAGAGCAGTCAGTGGGGTCCCCTTACAGGAAACTGACTTCCAATTTAGGAGACATCTCTGCTGAGGCCATGCTTTTCATATATATAAAGTACCCACTAAAAAGCAGCAGTCAGGACTACTGGGCTGAAGGAAGGAAGGAGTTTAGTTATCCTGCATTAGCTTCCGGAGTTGGGAAGTCTTTGGGCCCTTTGTGTCTGACAGCAGTGATAGGTTGCCCTTCCCCCACCGGAGCTATCCTCACTGCATGCTGGGGCCTGACTCCCCCACAATTCCAACAAAGCTACCCCAGAGAATCCAGTGAAAGTAGGCATCACCCAGCTCCAGGCTGCGCATCTCACACTGCACCCACAGAACTGAAGTCTACTGCAAGCGCCCCAGAATGGTTTGCTGGCCATGGCTATAGGGTAAAGCCTCCTGCTCCTTCACGTGCCTGGGGTGGGGGATAGGAGTCACACTGATTGGCTTCCAGCTGGCTTTGCTGAGCTCTAACAATAATAAAAATGGGACTCTTTACCAGTGAGGTCATTAATTGAAGACTAGGAGGGGGACAAGCTCTGCACCCTGCTCTGGATTCCCCCCATCCCCCCACTGCCCTGCCTGCCACCACCTGCTGGGTAGGAAAGTTTTCTTGGCAGGAAAGAGGAATGGTGAATGGGGAGAGGCCAGGTGGTGGGGTGGTTTGCTCCGGGAGGCTGGATGGAATGACGACAGCATTGTGAGCCTCTGGTTCTGTGTGGGCGAGCAGAACAGTAGCTCGGAGCCCTTATCAGGTGAACTCAAGTGCTTATCAGCTCACTCCACCAACTGCTGCCTCTCCTCCCCCATGCGCCTCCAGGCTGTTTATTTTCTGTTAGAAAAGGGGGATCTGCATGTCAGCTCATTTGCATTCTTTGGTCCCAAACAAAACCATATTAAAGTGCATTGAAGGGCCGGGCTAACTGGACGGGCTGCTTGCCTTGGGGAAGAAAAAGTCCTTAGTATGAAAAGGAGGCAATGTAGTATTCTATTTTCATGCCAAGTACAACGCCTGCATCGGGGGAAAAATTCTCCCGTTCGTTCTAATCAGCAAGCTTGAATGTGATAATTAGTTAGCATCTTCTTCAACAGCTTTCAGATATATTATTTTGTTTTTCATTATTTTTTACCAAACTTGTTTTAAGACCTGTAAATGTAGCTGGAGAATAAAAGAAAGGGAAGGAGGGAGCAGCAACTTCAGCAGTGGCCTGGTGATCTCTCCAGAAGTGTGGATGCAGTTCCTTTTCTTACTTGGGAAACAGATGGTGTTTTATGCTTAATACAATCAGCACCGCCTCTCTATCTGTGCCCCTAACCTTCCCCACCTGTGTGAAACCTAATCAGCGCCTAATGAACATACTTGGAGCTGTCTGGATGGAATTAGTCCCAGTAGGAGCCGGCCTTCAGGTACCCAGCACTCTCTTAAAGCTGTGTAGCTGCAAAAGACAAGAAATCTTTACATCAGGGCTAATTAAATAAAGGTCTGCCTCTGCAAAATACATGGTGTATCTCCCCACCCCCTCAGAAAGTAGGCAACACTCAGGGTATTACATTGTTTAGCTTCTCCCAACAACTATGGGCAAAGGTTTGCATTTTGAATTTCATCCAAAAACATGAGACATCAGATTCCTTTTCAGTCATTCCCACTTGGGTGTTGGCCTCCTTTGTGCAAATGGATGCACACTAATGACCACAACATTTAAGACAAACTTGCCCCCTTCCCATTGACACATCTATAATTGGGTCCCAAGGCAACAAAGAGAGGAATTAGTCAAAGTGCTAGCTTAAACACACAGACACACACAAACTGTGGCATTATCAAATTATTTTTGACATATTTGGAATTTTACGAAATACTACAACAAGCTAGAGGCTTCTGGGTAATATGTGAATCACTAGGAAGAAACCCACCATTTTCTGGTCAAAAGCTGTTCCTTTTGATGACATAACAAGGTCAATAGGTCATGGTAGTTCCATTACCTCACCTTGAGTTGAACCCTTCTGATGACATACCAAAGTGTAAATCATCATGGATTAGCCAGAATGCCCCTCCCCTCACCCTACCCACATCTCTTTAAAGTTTGTAAGGAATGGGAACCCACAGACTCTGTCCTTACTCCCTTCATCTCCCTGTGGATTTCACTGAAGGGTCATGCTAGTGCCCCTCACCTCTCCGCCTTGGGATCTGAAGGAGTCTCACGCCTGTCCCAGTTTCATGGAACTAGAAACAATATGAATCCTAGATTGGCTTAGCTCAGTTAGGTCCAAGCAAGACCGCTGGCTCATTTCCTTGTCCTAGCCTGGACTTCCATTAATCTGTAAACCAGAAGTAAGCAAACTATAGATAGCCCTTGGACCAAATCCTTTTTTTTTTTTTTTTTTGTAAATAAAGTTTTATTAGCATGTAGTCATCCCTATTTGTTTATGTACAGCTTATAACTGCTTTCCCACTACAATAGTGGAGTTGAGTAGTTCTGACAGAAATCATATGGCTCATAACGGCTTAAAATATTTGGTTATTTAGCCTTTTACAGAAAAAGTTTGCTGGCCTGTGTTCTAAGGTTTTGTATTGCAGAGTTCTAATTGGGCCACACTATTCTTTCTTTGGAGCTAGTTGTATTCATATTTTGAAGGTCTGGTGGTTTCCCGTCTTTAGCTAAACTTGTCTCAGCATCTATTCACCATCAATTCACCAGAGGTGGGTCCATAAAAATGAGGCAGTGGCTGTTTCCCATCTTCCTTACCCAGAAATCCCAGAGGCGACTTCAGCTTATGTTTTGTGCCCTTACTCATCCTGCCCTTGTTTTAGAAAAGGTGAGATAGGAGAATCAGAATGCTTCCCTCTCAGATCTGAAAGGCACACCAAAAAACATGAATCACTTCTAGTAGAAAGTGCAGGTGATGAAGATGCTTCAGAGGACACAAAACAAATAATATCCAAGGTAGGAGTCCTCTGAGAGAACCTGACACAAAATACACCACTTTGTGTTGGATCTAAAACATCCTCAGAAGCCTCAATATTCCTTTTGGCCACAGCCTCAGCTAACAGAGCTTTAAAGAGAATTCCCTGAAAACTGTCTTCAATATCTGTTTATGTCTGTTCCTCAGCTGTGGAAAGAAAGGGAAAGTACTGTATTACATTTCTAAATATGACCAAACTCTGGGAAAGAACTTGCCATAACTGAAAGTCATTTGGAAACACATATAAGTATATTAGCAATAGAATGAGCTGTGTTTCCAAGTCAGGAAGAATTTGTACCCTGCATGGAAGTCTTTGGCTACTTGATAACTTTATTTTTCTAAAACATTACTAGAAATATTTAATATGGAAATAATTGTTTTTAAAAATAAATCAGAAAATAGCATTAATGATAACTACTCTATTTTCTACTTAATGTTAAAAGCAATAATAATAAAAACATTTAAGAATTTATGAGGTGCCAGACACTATTCCAAGGGCATTGTATTTATCATCTCATCATCTCACAACTCTTTGACATTCTTTTTATCATTTTAATTTTTCATTTTGGTTTTCAATTTATTTTAATTTTTTATTTATTCCCATAGTACAGCTGAAAAGGATTGAAGTTAGAGTCAAGTAACTTGCCCAAGTTTTCAACAACTAACAAGTGGTCGAGATGGAATGAAAATATCATTCACCCTGACCCTCCCACCAAATCAGGAGCCATGATGCCTTGAGCTCTCTTGCTAGTAATAGAGATGAATCTGCCTGAACCATTCATACTCTCAGATCTATTCCTCTAGTGTCTAACACCAAATGTTATAAGACATTCCTAAAAGAGAGAAAAGCAGAGCCATTTTTGCTGGCATCCAGCTTATGGGCTTTTATAAGAACTATCCTGAGCAGAGGCAGAGGAGGGGACTGCCTGCATATAATGAACATCTGAGGGATGCCTATCACTGGAAGAGTTCCTCACCACCACCACTCTGGCAGACCTTTCTTTAATATTATTCCTCTGGCCTAAAGTATTGTTTCTTCAAAGCATGTTCTGTAAAACATATTATCCTTCCACTTAGCAAAGAGAGCTCAAGGCAAAGGAGGGAAAGCAATTAGAAGGCTGTTGCTGTGGTGCAGGAGGGACACACTGAGGACCTAAATGGTGGCAGAGATAACAGAGAGGAAGGGCCATCTCTATTTCATTGAGATATGAAAACAGGCAGGACATTGTGACTGTATTGGGCAAGGATGGGCTAACTACTATAACAAGCAAATTCTGAAGTGCATAATGGTTCAAACCTCCTTGAAGGAGAAGTTTGTTTCTGCCTCACATAGCAGTGAACACCTGGAGAAACAGGCAGATCAGCCATCCTCCATGGAGGGCATCAGACTGACAAGTGGCTCTGCAATCTGCAACATGTGAGTTTCCTTGTTGTTCTGGGAGCTATCCCCACTCCAGCAAGTTGAAAACCCTCTTCTGTGAAGCCACATACCTTTCGGCTAAGAACTCTGTTCGACAGTCATTTTCTCTTCATGTACCACTCTCTAATCTGGTTTCCCACAGTACTCTGGGCATATATCTCTCATAACAATTATTATACTACACTAAAATTGTACATTTATCTGTCATTCCACCAGAAGGTAAGTTCTTTCAGAGTGAACACCGTGTCTTATATTCATCTCTACACAGCTAGTGCCTAGCTCTGTGTGCTAGGTATACAATAAATGCTTGGTAAATGTCAGTTGAAAAAAAATGAGTGAGTGAATGAATGAATGTATGTGTATCTCTTTACGAGCTCTTAAAGCTACACAATACTCATGGCTTCATTATTTTCTCAATATAAAAATATTAGCCTTTCTAGGATCTACATTTATGTTTTATAAAGTAGCCCACCACATAAGTCAATTCACAATAAATTGAATTCATAATAAATTGGAAATGAGCATAATTTTCTACACATGGCCTTTCCCATTTTCCTGACTACTCAGAATCAAAACTGAAAGATTTTGATCAATAGAAATACTGATGCTGTCCAGCAAGCAATCCTGTAGAGGGATTGTAAAGTAAAACCTCCCCCGGATTTGGTTCTTATACCAAGAATAATTGAATAGTTTAAAACATGTCTGCCTTGTGACTTGGCCAGCATTTATATTATAACAATGGAAACTCACAAATGTGTCTAGGGAGTCATTTATGCACTGGAGTGCCATATAAGAAACCCAATTGCATATAATGAAGTGTATAATGCACATAAACTTTTAATGAAGAGTAAAAGCATTGCCAGGCCTCTCCAGGAGCAACCCTTGGCTCATACTCTCCCCCGAGATCCCCTACTGAAGGAAAGGGTTAACCCAGCTGTTCCACTGCTGCAGAAATGGGAGGACCTAGGCCAGCTGCAGATGATACAAAGGTAGAAATGAGTGAACAAGGCATGGGGCTGAATTGCAGTGCATGGGGTGGGCTCATCTACTGGCCATCATCCAGCCTGATGTCTCCCAGGAAGTAAACCAGGTCAGCAATTGCACACTTCAATGTGAGCTTGTTATGTCTCAACCGAGTGACAGTGTAGTATTGTGCTTAGGTGTTTGGGTTATTGAGTCAGGCAGATCAGGATTTGAATCCTAGCCCTCCCAGCTGTGTGACCTTGGACAAGTCACTTAATTTCTCTGAATCTCAGTCTGTAAAATGAGAACAACAATAATGCCTACCTTCCGTGGTGATTATGAGGATTCAAGGAGATAATGCAAATGGAAGCCCCCAGGTTATACCAGAACCTCAAGAAATGGCAGCTGATGTCATTTTCATTGTTAGAATTCACCCTCTCCCAGGGGAAAGGCTGTAATCCACATATTACTTCGGGTGCTTCCCACTTAATCTATGTTTGGTCTCCAAGGAGACCATGCAGCACAAAAAACACTCCAAGAAAACACGAACCCATTATTGTTAGTTGGGAGTTGAGCCCCAAATCCTGTGAGCTGGGCTTTAGGACATGAAAATCTGAGAACCCTTCTTCCCCCTTTAGCTTTGAGCACGGGGCAGAGGTGTGCCTGAGAAGCCTCCTTTATGTTTACTGTATCAGCTAGATTTTGCTATGTAACAAACCACCCCAAAGTGTAATGGCTAAAAACAATAGCTATGTAGCTCACAATTCTGTGGGTCAGTGATTTGGACTGGGTTCAGCTGGGTGGTTCTTTTGCTGGTCTTGGCTAGGTTAATCCATGCACCTGTTATTAACTATAGTCAATAGCCATGTCTGATGGTTGGCTGGGTGTCAGCTCAAATAACAAAGGGAACTGGTTCATGCATCTCTAGTTATCTACACAGCTAGCCTGGGTTTCTTCACATGGCTGCCTGGGATTCTAAGAGCAGCAAGAAAGTAAGCTCCAATGCCCAAGTGTTTTTCAAAACTCTATTTGTGTCGTGTTTGTTAATGTCCTATTGGCCAAAGCAAGTCACAGGGCAAATTTCAGGAGTGAAGAAATAGAGTCTGTCTTTTGATGGAAAGAACTGAAATGGCATGGATTACATTTGCTATTGCATGGATTGCATGCAATTGCAAGGGCAGGGATGCATAAAGGAGAATAATTCATGGTCATTTTTTAATATTGACCTCACTGCCCCTCTCCACTTCATTTCCCACCCTTATCCCCTTCACTCGCTCCACTCCATACACACAGCATATATGTCCCCATCTTAGGACTTTGTACATAGTGTTCCCTCTGCCTAAAAAACACTTCCCTCAGATATCCACATGAATGTTGCATCAAAGGTCAGACCCAAGGTGAAGGGGGAATGAGGAGAAAAGCCCAGTCTTTCACAGCTGATTGGTTACAAATTGTTTTTGGTATACCCTGACTAAGGTGTGCTCCCAGAGCTGAGTCTCTCTCTTTTGGTGTGCTTTATTGAGTTTCTTGAATATCTCCAGTGGGAATGTACAACTGCAACTACTATTTCATGGATGAAGTCAGTCTCTGGCCTCTTTTTTACGCAGCGTTATTGAGATATAATTCACATACTCTACAATTTGCCCATTTAAAGTGTACAATACAGTAGTTTTTAGTATATTCACAGATATGGGCAACAATCACCACAGTCCATTTTAGAACATTTTCATCACCTGAAAAGAAATACTGAATCCTTCAGCCGTTACAAGATTATTGCCCCACTCCACCTCAGTCCCAAGAAACCAACAATCTACTTTCTGTCTCTGTAAATTTCCCTATTCTGGACTTTCACATGAATGGAATTATATAATATGTGAGTTTTTTTAAACTCATGTCTTTTGCTTGGCATAATGTATTCAAGATTTATCCATGTTGTAGCATTTATCAGAATGTCATTACTTTTTATGACTGAATGATATTCTATTATATAGACATATCATATTTTAATAATTTGTCAGTTGATGGACATTTTGGTTGTTTTCACGTTTTGGCTATTACAAATAATATATGCCTACAAATGTACAAGTTTCGTGTTAACATATATTTTCAAATCTCTCAGGTAGATTCCTTGGGATAAAATTGCTGAGTTATATGGTACCACTATGTTAAATTTTGGGAGAAGCTGCCAGACTGTTTTCCAAAGCAGTTGCACAATTTTACATGCCCACCAGCAGTGCATGAAAGTGACAAAGTTTTTCCACATTGTCAGCAATTATCTTTTTATTGATCTTTTTTATTCTAGCCATCCTAGTGGATATACATTAATGTCTCATTGTAGTTTTGATTTGCATTTCCCTGATAATTAATGATGTTGAGCATCGTTTTATGTGTTTATTTGTCATTTCTATATCTTCCCTGGGGAAATGTCTATTCAGGTTGTTTTCCCATTTTCAAATGAGGTTGTCTTTTTTTTTTTTATTGAGTTGTAAGTGTACTTTATACATTCTAGATACAAGGCCCTTATTAAATATATAAATTACAAATATTTTCTCCTGTGGATTGTCTTTTACTTTCTTGATAGTGTCCTTTGAAGCACAAAAGTTTTAAATTTTGATGAAGTTAAATTCATTTATGTTTTCTTTTTGCATGTATGCTTTTGGTATCATATCTAATAATTCATTGCCAAATCCAAGATAATGAAGATTTACCCCTATGTTTTCTTCTAAGGATCTTATTGTAGTTTTCACTCTTGCATTTAGGCCTTTGATACATTTTTAGTTCATTTTTATATTTGGTGTGAGGCAAGGGTTCAATTTCATTCTTTTGCATGTAGTTATTCAGTTGTCTCAATGCCATTTGTTGAATAGACTACTCTTTCCTCATTGAATGGTCTTGGAATCCTTGTCAAAAATCAGTTAACCACATATGTATGGTGTATTAGTTCATTCTCATGCTGCTATAAGGATATACCCAAGACTGGGTAATTTTTAAAGGAAAGACGTTTAATTGACTCACAGTTCTGCATGACTGGGAAGGCCTCAGGAAACTTAAAATCATGGCAGAAGGGAAAGCAAACATGTCCTTCTTCACAAGGTGGCAGGAGAGAGAAGTGCAGAGCAAAGTGGGGAAAAGTCCCTTATAAAACCATCAGATCTCATGAGAACTCATTCACTATCATGAAAACAGCATGGAGGGACCACCTCCATGATCTAATCACCTCCCATGAGGGCTCTCCCCCAACACATGGGGATTATAATTTGGATTACAATTCAACATGAGATTTGGGTGGGACACAGAGCCAGACCATATTATTCTGCACCAGGCCCCTCTCAAATTTCATCTTTCTCACATGTTAAAACACAATTATGCCTTCCCAACAGTTGCCCATAGTCTTAACTCCTTTCAGCATTAACCCAAAAGTCCAAGTCCAAAGTCTTGTCTAAGACAAGGCAAGTCCCTTCTGCCTATGAGCCTGTAAAATCAAAAGCAAGTTAGTTCCTTTCTAGATACAATGGGGGTATAGGCATTGGGTAAGTACACCTGTTCCAAATAGGAGAAAAATGGCCAAAACAAAGGGCCTCATGCAAGTCCATGTCTCACATCCAGGTCATGCTGATGCAAGAGGTGGGCTCCCATGGCCTTGGGCAGCTCTACCTCTACAGCCCATCCTGGCTTTTTTCAGTGGCTGGCATTGAGTGTCTATGGCTTTTCCTGGCACATGATGCAAGCTGTAGGTGGATCTACCATTCTGGGGTCTGGAGGATGGTGGCCCTCTTCTCATAGCTCCCCTAGGCAGTACCCCAGTGGGTACTCTCTGTGGGGGCTCCAACCCCACATTTTCTTTCTATACTGCCTCAGTAGAGGTTCTCCATGAGGGCTCCAACCCATAGCAAACTTCTGCCTAGACATCCAGGCATTTCCACACATCCTCTGAAATCCAGGCAGAGGTTCCCCAATCTCAATTCTTGACTTCTGTGCACCTGGAGGCCCAACACCATGTGTTAACCCCAAAGACTTGGGGCTTGCACCTCTGAAGCAATGGCCTGAGCTCTACCTTGGCCCCTTTTAACCATGGCTAGAGCTGAAGCAGCTGGGACACAGGACACCATGTCTCAAGGCTGCATAGAGCAGGGGGGCCCTGGGCCCATCATAGGAAACCATTTTTCCCTCCTAGGCCTCCAGGCCTGTGATGGGAGGGGCTACCATGAAGGTCTGTGACATGCCCTAGAGACATTTCCCCCATTTTCTTGGTGATTAACATTTGGATCCTTGTTACTTTTGCAAATTTCTGCAGCCAACTTGAATTTCTCCTCAGAAAATGGGTTTTTCTTTTCTACTTCATCTTTAGACTGCAATTTTTCCAAACTTTTATGCTCTGCTTCCTTTTGAATGCTTTGTTGCTTAGAAATTTCTTCTGCTAGATACCTTAAATAATCTCTCTTAAGGTCACAGTTCCACAGATCTCTAGGGCAAGGGCAAAATGATGCCAGTCTCTCTGCATAGCAAGAGTGACCTTTACTCCAGTTCCCAACAAGGTCCTCATCTCTATCTGAGACTACCTCAACCTGAACATTATTGTACATATCACTATCAACATGTTGGTCAAAGCCATTCAACAAGTCTCTAGGAAGTTCCAAACTTTCCCACATTTTTCTGTCTTCTTCTGAGACCTTCAAACTATTCCAACCTCTGGCTGTTACCCAGTTCTAAGGCTGCTTTCACATTTTTGGGTATCTTTATAGCAGTACCCCACTTCTGCAGTACCAATTTACTGTATTATTCTGTTCTCATGCTGCTATAAGGACATACCCAAGGATGGGTAATTTATAAAGGAAAAAGATTTGACTCACAGTTTTGCATGGCTGGGTATGCCTCAGGAAACTTCAATCATGGTGGAAGGGAAAGCCAACACATCCTTTTTCTCAAGGTGGCAGGAGAGAGAAGTGCAGTGTGAAGGTATAAAACCATCAGATCGCTCGTGAGAACTCACTATCATAAGAACAGCATGGGGGGACCCCCATGATCTAATCACCCCCCACAATGTCCCTTCCCCAACACGTGGGGATTACAATTTGCATTACAATTCAAGATGAGATTTGTGTGGGACACAGAGCCAGACCATATATCATATGAGTTTGTTTCTGGATTTTCAAGTGTCTGCAAAGGGTGATGGAATGGTAATCAATACTGGAAGATAGAAGACAATAGAGAAATGCTTCAAAAGTCTGCATAAAAACCATTTTCAAATTTGAATTTGATATGCAACTAAATTATCAAGCAAGTATATGGCAAAAATAATTTTAGATGTGCAAGTGCAATATTTATCTTCCATAAAAACTTTCATACTCAAGAAGCTTCTGAAGGATATATTCTATGAAATGAGGGTGCAAACCAAGAAAATAGAAGACATAGGATCCAGGAAAAAAAAAAACAACCACATAATACTTGAAGGTAAGTCCCAGGATGTCAGCTATGAAGCAAGCAATCAGTCCAGATTGGAGCAAAAGATTGGAAGGTTTCAGAGGGAATGCTTCCAGGGAAAAATAAAAATGACAAATTATTCTTTTCATTTTCCATGCAACAGCTATCTATGGAGAACATACTATGCTTTAGAGCCTGTTAGAGGCACTCAGGCTATACTTATAAACAAAATTAAGTTTCTGCCCTCTTGAAATTTACCTTCTACTGAAACTTAAAATTTATGTCATCTGACAAGGTATGGAAAATTGTTATAAATCTCTTTACAGAACTATTGAACTATGTTAGAAGACTTCATCAGATGTAAAACAAAATGGGCAGGTGTGGTGACTCACACCTGTAACCCAGCACTTTGGGAGGCTGAGGCGGGTGGATCACGAGGTCAGGAGATCGAGATCATCCTGGCTAACATGGTGAAACCCCATCTCTACTAAAAATACAAAAAATCAGCCAGGCATGGTGACAGGTGCCTTGTAGTCCCAGCTACTCTGGAGGCTGAGGCAGGAGAATGGCGTGAACCCAGGAGGCGGAGCTTGTAGTGAGCCGAATCGTGCCACTGCACTCCAGCCTGGGTGACAGAACTAGACTCCATCTCAGAACAAAAAAAAAAAAAAAAAAAAAGTAACACAAAAGTTAGTTAATAAGTAACTCTAGGAATAAAAGCAAATTGAAAAAGAAAGTAAATGTATTCATAGTTCACTAATTGGCTCAACATTGAATTATACTGCATAGACACAGTAGTAAATTTATAATACATATTTCCACAAAAAAGTAAGACATATTAGAAGGATGTGGGATGGAATAGAGAAGAGTATGTGAGCAAAACTCCAGATTTGACATAATAATACTCAATAGACAATGTCTAAACTTGATCCAATCACCCTTTGTGTGTGTGTGTGTGTGTGTGTTTTGAACATTTTGGAAAATAGACATAAATATCAGATGAAATAGTTACAGATTTGAAAGAGGTTGCCACTAGGGAATGAAGTTGAGCAGGTTAAACCAAGGAACTGATGTTTTTTATTAAAGGACTTTTAGCATTTTGGACTTTAAAAATCTTATTGTACACATTTTGATTTTAAAATACATATATTTTTAAAAATAGTGGAGTGTATCTATGTATTAGGGTTTCTTCCTAGGGCTATGCAGGGGTTAATTATGACTGTTGATTTTGCCAAAGGTTAGATTTCACTGCAACTTAAATGTGCTTTTGGACTTTCCTATGTTAGATTTTATCCATTTTTAGCTGATTCACCATCTTTGTACGGCCATCAGTGCTTTTGCAATCATTCGAATGTGTTATTGCATTTTGTTCTGTTATTTTATAAAAATGACTGTAAATAGAAATGAGTCTCATAACCATAACCTAATTGTGACAAAGATCATGCCCAAAGTAACAAATATTTAACTTCCTTGTGATGTTTATTAGGCTTAAATTGACCAACTGCAGGTTCACTTGATGACTTTAAAATTCAATTTAGAAATATGTGGAAAATTCTGGCCATATCAAACATTGAAGATTATGTCTGAAAGGCAAAATATAATTATCAAATAAATATATTTTAGCTTTCCAAGAACAGAACCACACTTAGAGCATCCAAATGAATTGTTTGACTTCTGCATATTGGACTGTCACCTAAATTTTCAGGAAGACATTATGTAGGAAAATTTGTGGCTGAAAATAGAGGCAACTATGTGATAGGTGGAAACTGAGAGTTAGAACCAGGATTAAAACCCTAGTCTTATCTCAGGCCCCTAAAAATCTAGACGTATTTCAGCTTTCCTATTAATTACCATATTTCAAAATGGATAAATTAATGAAGAAACAAGAAACCTAGAGAATTCCCCAATTAAATATAATTCAACAGCAGATATACTGTATCCCTCATTAACAAATGTATATCTATATAATACTGGCAAAAGCAGGATATTTCAAAAGTGATGCACCATAGGAATCTCACAATTGGACTTAAGTCATTTATATACCTTCTTTCTAAATAAAGACCAACTACCAAAGTTACCTATAATGAGAGGATAGTGGTGGTTTTAGTGAGAGGTTGCTAAGTACTTCATATTGGTCATTTGCCATTTTGCATATGCACATGTATGCATGTGTACATACACACAGTGTGGAAAAGCCTACCATTAAAAATGTAACTACTAAGAGAATATTTTTCACTTTTACGAACTCAAGACCAACCTCATTTTTTTATGAATTCCCACCTATAATTTCCTTGTAAATGTAGCTTTTTGAGCAGAGGTTCTTGTAGACTAGAAAGAGATCTGGCTATCACATCAATCAGAGATTCTGAACCTGGTGTGTGTGTTGGGGCAGTGGTGTATGTATGTGTATGCATTTCTCTGAAGCAATCCATAATATTCATCAGGTTCTCAGGGGTGTCCATGACTCAGGAAGTATAACATTTGGGGAAATTGAGGTCCAAGGCGGGAAAGTAATTTGCTCAGACACATAGTGGCTGAACTGGAAGTAAAACTCACTTTGCCTAACTTCTTACCATTGCGTCCTGGAGCCTAGTCCCAAATCCATAAGCTTTCATCATGCTTTGTGGCATGGCACACACCCAAAGGGAGTTCAATTATTTACTGATGAGAATGAGGGGCATAACGTTTTAATATAACCCAATAGTAGGAATTCAGTGGTGCATGACTTTCTTCCATTAAGGCAATTTCTTTTCCAAGATTGGCAGGGGTCTCCCTCATCCATTACTATAAACAGTTCCCCTTGTGAGAGATGTAAAACATTCTTGAATGCTGATGTGCACTTATGTATCAGATCTTTTCAAACAGGAATAGAATCATAGGTCCCCATCCTCTTTCAAATCTTCTACTTCAATTTAAATCCTGGCTACGTAATTACTTCTCAACTTTGCATGATCTCTGCCTATTCAATATTGACTTCTTGGCAGGAACTTCCATCAAAGATCTTTATTTCTGAGTCTGCAGGTTGTTGGAGTCTGACCATATGACTTGGATTCAGAGTAGTAAATGTTACAATCCAAACATTTCTCATAAGGCCAACATGTACATTTGAGGTGAAGTTAATTTTTGGTCTTTGCTGGTCAGAGATGATTTAGGTCAAGAAAGCTAAATATTTAGGCTACATATCTATTCCCAAAGTCCTGCAATCTAACCTCCTTACTTGTTGACACTTACTTTAATAGGTAAAGTCTGGGAATATCCAAAAGCATACCTCAATTTAATGAGTCTGCACTACAAATTCGAGTGAAGTGCTTCAAAAAGAGATTTTACAAATTCTTTTGAATTTCCATAAAGCAGTGAGTGTCTTATACAATATTTATTTGCTGTGGGCTTAGTTTTGTATTTTTAACTCTCTTTGTTTCATGGCATGCTATAATTATATGCTCAAACCATAGTCTAAATTTATCTTATTGTAGTTTTCTGTAAAATACCATGTACTACATACAACATTTATATTTGTAAAGTCTATAATGGAGGCAGAAAGAGATTTGTTTAGATATTTCAATTGGGGTGTGGGGAAGAGAAGGGAAAAAAAAACTAATTTCAAGATAATTTTGTGTCAAAGGGTACATGTTAAATGCTCTCATGGATGTTACTGCATGAGATGATATGATAACTATTCATTACTATCTTTTTTGTGCTAGTGTTCCAGAATGAAGAGTCAGGGACCATTCATTCTCTCCCTACCCTTGCCTTAAACTAGCTGCCTGACTGCTGAAGTTTCAGTGTCTCATTTGTGAAATAAGGTAGCACAATCTTGAAGGTGCCTGCTAGCTTAAAATCTGCAATATTATGCAGAATAAGGGACTGTAAATGTTTTCCTAGAGAGAAAAAATATATACCTCAAGTATAGCAGCCTTCTAGGACCACCATCTATAAAAATATCTGCATTATTTTGAAAAAAAAAAGAAATGTATTTTGGGGAATTGTGAATCTCTGAAGATATATACATAATTACTTATTTATTTAATAACCAAGATATTTTTTAAAACAAAATGAGTAGGCTGGACGCGGTGGCTCACGCCTGTAATCCCAGCACTTTGGGAGGCCGAGGTGGGTGGATCACGAGGTCAGGAGTTCAAGACCAGCCTGGCCAAGATGGTGAAACTCTGTCTCTACTAAAAATACAAAAATTAGCTGGGCATGGTGGCGGGCACCTGTAATCCCAGATACTCAGGAGGCAGAGGTAGAGAATTGCTTGAACGGTGGAGGTGGTGGAGGTTGCAGTGAGCCAAAACATCGTGCCAATGCACTCTAGCCTTGGCAACAGAGCAAGACTCCGTCTCAAGAGAAAAAAAAAAAAAAAGAAAAAAGAATAAGGAAGAAGAGCTTGCCCTGCCAAATACTTAAATTATCTCTTAAAGCAACAATAATGAAAACAATATTATACTAGTATAGGAATAGACTGGCAATATTAACAGATAAGGAAAGAAAGCACAGAAACTGTTCCGGATGTACATATAAATTTAGTATATGGTAAAGATGATATTTCAAATCCATGGGGGAAAGGAAAATGCTGGGACAATTATTAGCTCCTTGGGAGTAAATTGAGCCACCATTAATTCCAGATGAATTAAAAAGTTAAATGTAAACACTGAAGTCATAAAACCTAGGAGAAAATACCATCTTGGAGGAAAGAAGGCATTCTAGGCATGGTAGCAAAGACAAAACTATACAGATTAAACAATTTGACTATATAATATTAAAATACTCTGCATGTCAAAATAATTTCATAAACAAAATTAACAGACAAATAACAAAATCAAAGATAGAATTACGTCATATATGAAAAAGACTATATAATACACAGAAAATACTTAAAATCAAAAGAGGATAAACACCTTATTGGAAACATAAACAAATGATATGAGCACACAATTCACACACACACACACACACACACACACGAAATTTCCAAGAAACATGAGAAAATTATGTTCTGTCTCATTACTACTCAGATAATTGCACATTAAAATAATGACATATCCCTATTCAATAAATGATGCTGTGATAACTGGCAAGCCATATGCAAAAGAATAAAACTGGACCCCTTCCTTATACCATATACAAAAATTAACTCAGGATGGATTAAATACTTTAATGTAAGACCCAAAACTATAAAAATTCTGGAAGAAAACATAGGAAATATCATTTTGTACATCAGCCTTGGCAAAGAATTTATGACTAAGTCCTCAAAAGCAATGGCAACAAAACCAAAAATTGACAAGTGAGTCCTAATTAAAGTAAGGAAATTATCAATAGTGTAAACAGACAGCCTACAGAATGTAAGAAAATGTTTGCAAACTGTGCATCTGACAAAGGTGTAATACACAGAATCTATAAGAAACTTAATTCAGCAAACAAAAAACAGATAACACCATTAAGAAGTGAGCAAAGGACATTAACAGACACTTCTCAAAAGAAGACATACATGTGACCAAGAAACATATTAAAGAATGCTCCACATCTCTAATCATCAGAGAAATGCAAATAAAAACTACAATGAGATACCATCTCACACCAGTCAGAGAGGCTATTATTAAAAAGTCAAAAAATAACAGATGTTGGTGAGGCTGCAGAGAAAACGAAAACACTTACACGTTGTTGGTGGGAATGTAAATTCATTCAGCCACTGTGGAAAGTGTTTGGGTGAAGGAGAAAGGACAAGATGGAGGAAGGTGAACAAGAAGGCATAATCCATGTTGCTTCCGGGTTCTTCCTCACCAACTTTCCCGCGCGCGGGAAGATGCAGATCAACCGAGCATGCGCCAGGTGATGTCAATCCGAAGAGATCGAAACTTACCCGGCCACGCCTATGGAGACGCCCCTATCACGCCCTTATCCTGCCCACTGCCCTCCCCTTTCCAGTACCAATGCATAAAAGTCTGCCACTGGCAGGAGCCAGCGTGACTTCTTCGGCCCCCGCATTTGTGGACCGGAGAACATCACCCGAGAGCGCCGGCGCGACTTCCCTGGCCCCCCACACCTGAGGACCAGAGAACTTCGCCCGAGAGTGTATGCATATTTGCAATAAAAGACTGCCACTTTCTTATGTACTTTGGCCTCATGTTTAATTACTTAGCTCTCCCAAATTAAGTTAAATTACATTAAATTAAAACAGAAAGCAGTTCAGAAATTTTTCAGAGAACTAAAAATAGAACTACCATTTGACCCAGCAATCCCACTACTAGTTACATACACAAGGGAAAAGAAATCATTCTACCAAAAAGACACATTTACTCACATGTTCATCGCAGCACTGTTCACAATATCAAAGACATGCAATCAACCCAGGTATTAATCAATGGTGGATTGGATAAAGAAAATGTGGCACATATACACCATGGAATACTATGCAGCCATAAAAACAATGAAATCATGTCCTTTGCAGCAGCATGGATGCAGCTGGAGGCCATCATCTTAAGAGAATTAATACAGGAACAGGAAACCAAATACCTCATATTTTCACTTGTAAGCAGGAGCTAAACAATACTAATGGACATAAAGATGGCAGCAATAGAAACTGGGGACTACTAGAGGTGGAAGGGAGGGGAGCAAGGGCTTAGAAACTACCTATTGGTTAGTATGCTTACTACCTGCGTGACAGGATCAATCATACCCCAAACTTCAGCATCATGTAATATACCCATGTAACACATTTGCACATGTACCCCCTAAATCTGAAATAAAAGTTGAAATTTAAAAAATAATTCCATAAACAAAATTAGGAGGCAAATAATAAACTTAGAGAAAATATATACTTTAAAATAAGCCACTCTTTTAAAACAAAAATACCAAGTTGGCATATTTTTCTTAATTCTAGAAATATTTTTGCAGCAACTATTACTTATCAGGCACTGCATTAAGTAATAAGTGCTGGTGAATTAGACATGGGCTTTGTTTCATAAGTGTTCGGATGGAGATGGAGAAGGAAAAGTGGTAAGAGAGCTTCAGACAAAAGGCACTGTCGTGCACCACTGGTAGGACAGTAAATTGGTATACCCCTTCTGCCGAGGAATTTGAAAAGAAGCATTAAGCATATTAAATATAGACGTACTCCTTAACCCTGCCATTCTACCTGCAAGATTTTACCCTCAGTAAATGATCAGAGAGGCATACATTTAACAATAATAGTAAATATTACAAGTGCTTACTTGGTATTAGGCTTTGTGTAAGAATTCTACTAGCATTAACTCATTTAATTCTCTCAACTTTCTGAGACTGCTACTATTTTATCTCCATTTTATATATGGGAACATGGAAGCACATGGAAGCTAAGTAGTTAGCCAAAGATTTACAGAGCTTATAAGTGGCAGAGCTAGAATCTAAACCCAACAGTCTTTACTCTTAACCCCTATGCCATGATATCTATGAAAGAATACCAGGTACAGCAGGATTTATATTTGTGTACAAGTGTAAATAACATAAACACATGCCAATAGGGGCTCGCTTAAGTAAATCCAATGGAATACTATGCAGACACCAATAATCATGACCTAAAAGATTATTTAACGATTTGAGAAAATTACCATAACTTATGTGGAAGAAAACAGTTTGCAAAATATTAATGGCAGTGCCCTCACAATGAGGGCATTCAGAATAATTTCTACTTTTCTCTTAGAGTATGTCTGTAATTCTCAAATTTGACACAAAAGGCTGTTTTATCTTTATAATAATACATTTATCAGAAACATATATTAATTGAAAATCCATTTAACAAAATTGAATGGTTATAGTGATTTTTGTATCATATTAAAATTTGACCTTCATACTTGCACTATTGCCTCTACCGGGGTGCCATGTGCCACCCCCCTGCTATGCCCTTTCTTACCTCTCCTGGCTAATTCCTGCTTATTCCCGAAGATTCTGCTAAGGCGCACATCTCCACAAAACCTTGACAGACCACCAGGTTTCCCTCCTCTATACTTAGGCTAGATTTAGGCACCTCTCTTCTGTGCTCCCATAATCCCCTGTGCATATCTCTAGCATTCCATGTGCCATATTATTTGTTTAGCCCTCTGTCCTCTACGTCCAATCACTATTAATGTCACAGATATTTATAGCCCTTGAACAGTGTCTGGCCCATGGTAGGTATCAAGCCAGTATTTATAAAAGGGATGGAAAGCATTTCTTGGTGAAGAAAAGGAGGAAGAAACTCATTTTCCAACTGTGCAAAATACAGTTTTTATAAGTTTGCTTGAGAATTAGTGGAGGGGCTTGGCTCTATAAGACTCGCTACCATAGGTCACGTTAGTGTTAGTACTTTTAA
Source organism: Mandrillus leucophaeus (assembly GCF_000951045.1). NCBI lineage: Eukaryota > Metazoa > Chordata > Mammalia > Primates > Cercopithecidae > Mandrillus > Mandrillus leucophaeus. Next base: position 1,902,052 of record NW_012104876.1, on the reverse strand, counting down.
CAGCCTAGGTCTCTGTATTAGTCAGGGTTCTCTAAAGAGACAGAACGAATAGGATAGGTGTATATATGAAAAGGAGTTTATTTGGAGAACTGACTCACACGTTCACAAGGTGAAGTCCCATAATAGGCCGCCTGCAAGCTGAGCAGCCAGGAAGCCAGTCTGGGTCCCAAAACCTCAAAAGTAGGGAAGCGGACAGAGCAGCCATCAGTCTGTGGCCGAAGGCCCGAGAGCTCCTGGAAAATCACTGGTGTAAGTCCAAGAGTCCAAAAGCTGAAGAACTTGGAGTCTGATGTTCGAGGGCAGGAAACATTCAGCACAGGAGAAAGATGGAGGCCAGAAGGCTTAGCCAGTCTAGTCCTTCTATGTTCCTCTGCCTGCCTTTATCTTAGCCGCGCTGGCAGCTGATTAGATGGTGTCCACCCAGATTGAAGGTGGGTCTGCTTCTCCCAGTCCACTGACTCAAATGGTAATCTCCTTTGGAGACACCCTCACAGACACACCCAGGAACAGCATCCTTCAAACCAATCAAGTTGACACTCAATATTAAACATCACAATCTCCAATGCCTAAGGGCAACCCCTTTTGCTACTATTGCTGTCCTTTCCTTCTTCCAGTCTAACCTTTATCACATTGTCTTGTCCCCCACTAGACTGTGAGCTCCTTGAGGCCAAGAGCAATGTCTATTTTGTTTCTGGGTATTCAAAGCCTAGTACATTGCCCGAGGCTTTCTTGCAGATATCCTTTGACTAATTGCAAACCATTACTTAGCAAATGGTTAGAGCAAAAGGCCTGAAGTCCTTTGAAATGAAGCTATCTGCACGGCACCAGAATTTGCTGTGCCCCTTGCTGCCCCTGCTGCCTGTGTTGAGGAACTACTGTGAACATGTATGCTAAACATTGTTTTGTTTTCCCTGTTTTACAAGGCAAACAAAAAATTCCTACCTCTAGTTATCACAACCAACTTAAGAGGGAAGTAGGTGGGGACAGAGAGTGGAGGAATAGCTTAAATTGCATCTTAATGGCTGGGTCACATAACCTAATTGAAAGAGTAGTGTTTCTCAGAATTTAAAGCCTGAGTGAGTAAAAATACGTAAGGAAAACCAGTGCATTTACAAGATATCAAAACAACAAGTTGAAAATCAAACACTCAAAAGATTCCATTATGTGTAGTTTATATATTTTTCTCCAACATTGGTATTGGGGTCCGCGTGTTTCCTAAACAAAGGACACACAAGACAACACAAGACAAGACAAACATGGCGGCCGCCTCGAATGGCGTGCTCTGCTTTATTTTATACAGTCGTTCGTGGAATGTTGCCAAGTCACAAGACACATTGTTGTTTTTCTGACCTTTCCGTGACTTTCTGGATTTTCAAGATGTTTACACATAAACAAGCCCCCAACGCCCTGCTTCGTTTGCAAGAGCAGGACTTATCGGGAACGCCCTGCTTCGTTTGCAAGAGCAGGACTTATCGGGAACGCCCTGCTTCGTTTGCAAGAGCAGGACTTATCGGGAACGCCTCGTTTGCGAGCACATAGTCCTCTACACATCGGTTAGCCTCATAGCAGGCTTTTAAACTTCTTCAGTCAGGCCACCATCTCTCCTCAATCGGTATGACTGATTGCAACCTCCACCCTTCACAGAGCATGGAGTTTGCCATACCCCGGTCTCTGCTTTCTCCAGGTGCATTCTCCTCCCGCGCAAAATATGCACCTGAAAGGCCCGTTGCTTTCAGTGTGTAAGGTTTCTGACCTCAGGCAGTCTGGATTCTTTATAGCCTTGGCCACAGATCCATGCTAATTTGCATCCCTGAATGCTTCACTTCCCAGCCCTTCTGATGATGGCCAAGACCCAAAGCAGAACTCTGCCAGTACCACAAGAGTACAGTTAGATCAATGTCCCACATGACTCAAAGGGAACTGGAAACCTCATCAGAGAAGTAGCTCCTGAGATTTCCAACCTCATTTCCAATCATCATTCCCTACGTTCATAAACACTTCATATACCACGTGTGAACAACATTCCAAGAGAAACTGTGGATAAGAATCTGATTGAGGCAGTATATTTTATCTATGGACATATTCTGAAAGCTCACCTGTGGAGAGCTAAAATATGACTGGGACATTGGCCAGCTATAACATGATATAAACACCCAAAGAGCTAAAGAAAGCGTTTTACTAAATGATCTGTGTTTCCATTAGGCTGGAACTCAATAGAATATATTCCAACATTAAACAATCATATAGGGCAGTTATAAGTGTATAGACGTTAAGGGATCCAACTCTGAGGTCAAGTAGACCCAGGTTTAAAGCACAGCTTTAGAGCTGACTTGCTGGATTATGTGAACCTCCATTTCTTCATCTGAAAAACTGGGCTCACCTCAAAAATAGTGCTCACCTCATTAAGGTTGAAAAGATTAAATAAGATAATGCATGTAAATGCACATTGCATAGAACCTGGCACAGAATAAGTGTTCTAAAATGTTACTTATGATAATTGTTATTATTATGTGTGCAGAGACTAATTCATCAATATCCATGTTCTCCTCTTTTTCCTGGGCACCCAGCTACAGTATGTTTCCAAATTTCCCGTGTAATTAATTGTAGTCATGTCTGGCTAATAAAAAATGAACAAAAGTTATGTGCACCACTTCCAGGCCTTTAAAACACAATCTTATATGCTCTTTCCCCTCCCGTTTGCCAGATGCTGACCCCTAGGACAACCTTGGATACCCCGTGTTGAAGGGCAACCAGGGTCACTAAAATGACTACATAAAACAGAGCCCTATCATTATTACCACAGACTGGGAATACCTATATTGGACCATTACATAACCAATAAATAAACTTCTGTTGTGTTAAGGCGCTTGATATGGTTTGGCTCTGTGTCCCCACCCAAATCTCACATTGAATTGTAATCCTTAGTGTTGGAAGTGGAGCCTGGTTGGAGGTGATTGGCTCATGGGGGTGGTTTCTAATGGTTTAGCACCATCCCCCTAGTACTGGCTCATGATAGAGTTCTCATGAGATCTGGTTGTTTAAAACTGTGTGGGACCTTCTCTTTCTCTCTGTCTCTCTCCTGCTACCATGTGAAGAAGGGTGCTTGCTTCCCTTTTGCCTTCCTCCATGATTGTAAGTTTCCTGAGGCTTCCCAAGACATGCAGAACTATGAGTCAGTTAAACCTCCTTCCTTTATAAATTACTCAATCTCATTTTTTTTGTTGTTTTTTGTTTGTTTGTTTGTTTGTTTTTTCAGATGGAGTTTTATTCTTGTTGCCCAGGCTGGAGTGCAATGGCGAGATTTCGGCTCACCGCAACCTCTGCCTCACAGGTTCAAGCGATTCTCCTGCCTCAGCTTCCCAAGTAGTTGGGATTACAGGCATGCGACATCACACCTGGCTAACTTTCTATTTTTGGTAGAGACAGGGTTTCTCCATGTTGTTCAGGGTGGTCTCGAACTCCCGACCTCAGGTGATCTGCCCGCCTTGGCCTCCCAAAGTGCTGGGATTATAGGCGTGAGACACTGTGCCCGTCCTCAGGTAGTTCTTTATAGCAGTGTGAGAATGGACTAATACAGCACTGAATTTTGGGATCTATTGGTTATAGCAGCTAGTACTATCCTAAATAATACACTGCCCAAGTCACAGAAGAGCAGATCTGAAAATGTTTTTAAAGATCTTCTCCATTACGCAAAAGGAGACTGAGGCTCAGAATTATTGCTGAAGGTACTTACAGATCCTTCACTTCCAGGACTCCTTTAACACTAGGCCCTGCCCTTTTACATATAATGCTAATTAAAGACCATATGATCACATTTTCTCTGTTTGCGTAGTTAGAACCAGGTCTATTCATAGGGAAATTTCAGCACGGGAAGTTGGTAATACAAACCCACCAGAAGCACAGCAGAATGGAATAAAAACAAGAAAGTCCTTTCTCGCAGTTTCTGCAGTCATTAAAACGTAACTGAAAACACTCTATGCCTTCCTCACAGGGGGTAATATGATTATCATAACATTACACTTTGAAGGGGCTTTGAAAAATAGGCCAAAATATGGTATTATTACACAGAAATATTTTTGTCCTTTTTAAAATGTATTTATTTTTTAGAGCAGTTTTAGGTTCACAACATAATTGGACTGTACAGAGATTTACCATTTACCCCTTGTCTCCACACATGCACAGCCTCCCCCATTATCAATATCCCCCATCATAGTGGTACATTTGTTGCAGTTAATGAACCTACACTGACATATCATTACCACCCAAAATTCACAGATTACATCAGGGTTCACTTTTCATGTTGTATATTCTATGGGTTTGGACAAATGCATAATCACATATACCCACCACTGTAATATCACACAGAGTGGTTTCACTGCCCTAAAATCTCCTCTATACTCCACCTATTCATTCCTTTCCCCTCTATGCCCCAACCCCTGAAAAACACTGATCTTTTTACTGTCTCCACAGTTTTGCCTTTTCCCGAATGTCATATAGTTGGAATACTACAGAATGTAGCCTTTTCAGATTGGCTTCTTTCATTCAGTACCATACATTTAGGATTCCTCCACATGTTTTCATGGCTCAATACCTTTTTTTTTAAGCACTCAATAATATCCTGTTATCTAGATGTACCACAGTTTATACATTCACTTACAAAGGGATATCTTGGTTGCTTCCAAATTTGGGGAATTATGAATAAAGCTGATATAAATATAAACATATATGTCCAGGTTTTTGTGTGGATGTAAGTTTTCAACTCCGTGGGGTAAATACCAAGATGCACAATTACTGGATCGTATGTTAAGAATATGTTTAGTTTTGTAAGAAACTGCCAAACTGAGTTCCAAAGTGGCCGTACCATTTTCCATTCTCACCAGCAATGAATGAGAGTTTCTGTTTATCCACATTCTTGCCAGCATTTGGTGTTGTTAGTGTTCTGGACTTACCATTCTAATAAGTGTGTAGGTATCTCATTGTTGTTTAATTTGCATTTCCATGATGACATGATATAAAACATCTTTGCATATACTTATTTGCCATTTGTATATCATCTTTGATGAGGCATCTGTTAAGGTTCTTGAACATTTTTTTGGTATAGTTGTTTGTTTTCTTATTGTTGAGTGTTATTCAGCAATTTTTATTGGCCTTTCCTCTGAATGATCCAGGAAAATTAATCGACAAGCATTAATTAAGCCACTATTATGTGCTTTCATGGCCCCGTGCTAGTCATTGTGGGAAACTAATCACAATTCTCAGGAAGTTTACAATCTAACTGATAACCACACAAAAGATTTTAGAAAAGCATAGTTACGTGGTACTAACAATGTTGAACTATAGGAGAGATTTATTGAGCAGTTGAAGAAATCCTCAGAGGAAATGGAACTTAGGCTAGGCTCCAAAGACTCTCAAGAGTTGGCTAAGCAGAGAGACCACACATATGGACATATATGGGTAATTCAAACAAAGGTCGGGGGGTGATGCCCGGATTACCGAGATAATTATGGCAGTTGACACGTTGCTTCTACTACTCTGCTATTCCTTTCTACATTCATCCAGTAATAATAATAATAATAATACTGAAATAATGAGAATTTACTGTGGGCCGAGCACTATGCTATGCACTTTTCATCCATTGTCTAATTTCACCTTAACTATAACCCTATAAGTAAGGTAACCCTATAAGTAAGGTAACCCTATAAGTAAGGTAATAGAATATCCTATTCTACAGATAAGGAAAGAGGTTCAAGGAGGTTTAGTTAATTGTCTGCAGTTTCACAGCTAGGAAGTTATAGAGACAAAATTCAAGTTTGTCCCTGTGCTCTCAGTTGCCAACCTACACCATCAACAACTCATTTGGAAAGATAGCTATAACATCTCCAATGATAGGAAATCAAGACAAGACTCAGATATGGAGAGAAAGTTCTCTTCTTCCCTGAATGGGCACAGCATGGCAAAAGTACTGGACTATTAGAAGATGTGCATTCGAATCCTGGTTCCACCACCACTAAGCTGTGACCTAAGGCAATTTACATTACTTCTCTGAACCTCAGTTTCTGATATGGTTTGGTTCTGTGTCCCCACCCATATCTCTTGTTGAATTGTAATCCCCGGTGTTGGAGGTGAAGCCTGGTGGGAGGTGATTGGATTATGAGGGTGGTTTCAAATGGTTTTGCACCATCCCGTAGTGCTGTCTCATGATGGAGTTCTCATGAGATCTGGTTGTTTAAAAGTGTGTGGCACCTTCCCCTTTGCTCTCTCTTCCTCCTGCTCCAGCCATGTGAAGATGTGCTTGCTTCCCCTTTGCCTTCCACCATAATTGTAAGTTTCTTAAGGCCTCCCCAGAACCAGAAGCCTGTACAGCCTGCAGAATCATGAGCTGATTAAACCTCTTTTCTTTATAAATTATCCAGTCTCAAGTATGTCTTTATAGCACTATTAGAATGGACTAATACAGCTTCCTCAATTAGTAGTTACAGTTTTGGGGCTATTAGAATTGACCTCAATTGTAACAGTTACAGTGTTACAGTGGGCTGTTACAGTGTTTCTCAGTTGGGCTGTTACAGTGTTTCTCATATGGCTGTTGTGATGATTAAATGAAATGCTATAAATTTAAATAATTTTGAACTATATAAATATAGCACCATTACTTTTCTTATTAGAACTGTTTTTACTTGTAAGATTAGGATCAAATATAAAAATGTTTTAAGGACATTAGAAATGATCACAGGAAACCATTGAACCAGAAAGCAGAAACTCACATGTGAAAAGAGAGTCCTATACTACAACCTACTACAAAATAGTATATGAGAAAAATTTATGGGGCTCAGGACACTCTACCCCCAAATATGGCAACTTGGCAAGTTGAATATTTTAAGCTGAAGGTATTTGAGAAATGGCAGGTGTACTTAAGACTCTCTGATCTTTCCCTGAAGCTGGTCATAAGACCCTTATATGAGATGTGCCCTCCCTATACCCACACGAAAGGAACACTCCTATCTCCCAAGGCAGAGGGATGTGGAGAGGAATCTGAATGAATGAATAGGCCCTGCTAAGTTTTCCCCAGTTTACTACTCTTAGCTCATACCTGTTTGTTCCATCAAATTTTCCCAGTTTCTCCCTCCTCATAAACATGCTCAGGTTTAACCATTTCTTAGTGTTTTCATTTCTTTATGAAGGCTATCTTGCCATATAAAAATTATATTAAATAAGTTTGTATGCTTTTCTCTTGTTAATCTGTCTTTTGTTACAGGTGCCCCAGCTGAGAACTTAGAAAGGTAGAAGGGAAAAGATATTTTTTCTCCCCTACGTAATCATAATAGGTAAAATTTAGAGGGTTCTTAACTATGTGCCACTCATTTCATCTGTACAACAACCTGTGAGATGGATTGTAGACTTTTTTCCCAGTAATGTTTGTTTGTTTCACTGTGTTTTGACTTGCTTTATGGTAGTCTAGTACCTGAACATTCTTCCCTTGTTTGAAAATTCCACCACGGTGTGAGTCTTTTTTTTTTTTTTTTTTTTTTTTTGAGACAGGGTCTCACTCTGTCACCCAAGCTGGAATGCAGCGGTGCCATCATGGCTCACTGCAACCTTGACCTCTCAGGCTTGAGTGATCCTCCCACCTCAGCCTCCATAGTAGCTGAGGCCAAAGGTATGCACCATCACACCTAGCTAATTATTATTATCATTATTATTATTATTATTTGTAGTGGCAGAATCTCACTGTGTTGCCCAGGCTGAACTCGCACTCCTGGGCTCAACCAATCCTCCTGCCTCAGCTTCCCAAAGTTATGGAATTACAGGTGTGAGCCACTGCATCCAACCCACTGTGTGAATCTTTATGGAAGGCAGGGTCCTACCTCCCATTCCAAATGCCAGACCCTGCTACTGTAGTGATCATGAGCTAGTGCCCTAAAGTTGGCCAATTGAATAATCCCATAGAGGACTTGGCATCTGAAACAACTGATGCCTTTCAGCAGTAGGAACATCAAGTGATCAGAGTGATCAGTGGTCGTGGTACCAAAAAATAGCCTCCAGGGTCTAGTACCTAAACTGGCCTTTGCAGGTTCCTTTGTTTTGTACCATTTTTGAAACCTGTTTTGCTAGCCTTCCTAATATCTTTCCAAGAAATTTCTGTTTTGAACATGCTAACTGTAGTTGGTTGCTGTTGCTTGCAACCAAGAAACCTGGCTGGCAAAAGTAGGCACTATTATTGTCCACATTCTATAAATGAGAAAACTGAGGTGAAGCTAAGTAATAATGGAGCTGGGATTTGAACACTGACAGCATGACACCAGATGTTACACTAAGAAAAAGAGAAAACAAAGAGACCATTTACCTAGGACATTACTGCAAATGGATACATAGAAAAATAGATAGTTCAAAAAATAGTATGTGTGAGCATACACACGTGCACATACACATACACGTAAGACCATCTGCCTTATAGGAAATTTCGAACAGTGTCTAGGACAATGTCAGTGTTTGATATTATTATGTGATTCAAGTATTTTTGGACTGCAAATGAAATCTTTAAATCCATCTCAAGCAAATAATCTCCATTTTCTGAAGAAATTATCAAAATCTGATCAGATAAGGAACATTTAATATTCTAATATAAAAAATTCATCAACCAAAGAAAATCCTAGAATCTTGAGAATTTCAAAATGGCACAGAATGTGGTTAGGAAGATACATCTCTTACCTAGATTGCCTTTGTTTTTGGAATGAAAAAGGTGCAGATATCTGAGTTGCTGTCAAATAACAAAGTATCCTACACCGCTCATTGAGACAGGAGAGCAATGAAAATGCTAGCAGAAGATACCTAGAGTATTTTTCCCTACCCAACTATACCAACTCACAGAGATCAGGAGCAAGAGTTGTTAGTAAATCCAGCTCACATGTACTATAAGACAATCAGGTACATAGGAAGGGGAACTAGCATTATTGGGACCCCTTCTACATACTATGCTCTTTAAATACATTGCCTCATTTAATCCTCACAACAACCCTCAAAAATGGATACTATGATTCCCACTTGACAAGGCTATGAAACGGCAGAGGTGTGATCTGAATGTAGGCCTGTTTCACTTCAAAGTGCATTTTAAAACCCTAACATGAAAACTTCACAGAGGCAAATGCATTAGCTGGGGAAGCTTGAAGTACACAGCTCTACAGAGGGGAAGAAGAAATCAACAAATGCTAGAACCTAACACAAATACAGCACCAAGGACTGTTTGAAATAATTTTCTCATGTATTATCTCATATTAGTAATCTGGCGGACTGAAGTTCAGTGGTAAAATGCTTCAGACAATTGCTCCCTGGTATTTAATGAATTCTAAAGTGACTTTTAATGGTTGGAAAATAAGATCTTAAAATAGTTCTGTTATGCTTTTCAACAGACACATGCAACCAGTTTGAGCCGTAGAATAAACATAATACACCTTCCTCGAACATCTATTTTCCTTAAAGATTGGGAAGGAAAAGTTATATAATTTGCGTGACAATGTAAAATATTTTTAAAAATCAAAACAAACATGAACATATCATGAAGTAGTATGCAAAGGCCCGTGATGTTTTAAGATAAAACAGAATCTTCAAAGAAATTTCAAGCTTTTAACAGACAGCTTCTGAGCCCCTGGAGTGTTCACACTCCTCTGTTGTTAGGGACACTTGGGGAGGGGGAGTTTAAGAAACTCTGCAATATTATGTCCCAGATAGGGTTATTCCATCTTGTTCGAAAGTTTCAGTAAATTCTTATGTACATTTCAGTCTGTCATGACTTCACAAACAACAGTCTTGTCAGCTAGCTTTTGCTTATAAATCTGGAGTAAGTTAGACTTTTAATCAAAATTGGAAAAAATAGTATACAGGCTACATTTCTTTAAGCAATGACTACCAAATCTGATATTCCAGAAATTGGTAATAATCATAGCCCTGGTAATAATCACAGCCCAACAGCTGCCATCTACATTCTGGCTAACATCATAGTTAGCTGACGGGATATGTTATTATCCAGAAGGGATTACTTGATGTTAAATCTTGCAATGAGAACAGAGAGAATTGGTTCAGTGATGTGGACTTGCAGAAAGAATCTGCAAACTTGTATTCTAATTATTCCTCATATTCCCAATTCTATGAAAATATTAGAAATTTCTTGCTCTGCCTCAAGTGAACTACTGCTTGACTTAGCCAACCAATAAATATTAAGCAAAGCTTGAGTTTTAACTGAAACACATGATTTTTTAAACTTGTATAACTATATCCTTTTTTAAAAGTGTTACATCCACTAACTGTAGGTTTAGCTGTATGTATAAACCTTTATTTAGGAATTCTGTCACTCCAATCACTTTTTGATCATAATTTCCATCTGCAACAGGAATCAGTGTGTTTGTTGATATTCAGTATGCCTAAAATAAGCCTTAGCCTCACAGCCTTGGCCTCAATGCAGTGAGCTTAAGGTCCTCAGTCAACAGAAAGGAATAGCTTTTCTGTAAGTGACACACTTCAAAAATGCTCGTTCTGTAGTCAGCCTTCTGGTGGATCACCAGAAATCAGCCTTGTTTCGTTTTATTAGGATGATATTAAGCCCCCAATGGAGTTGTCGACTGGCCTGCACTGGGCTCCTTTCTCTGGGCGGCCTGGCTCTCAGAATAATGGGACAATCTTATGCAGCCCTCTTCTGGCTCCCCCACTTACAATGAGGATTCAAAAGCAAACAATGAGCCAACCTAGTCTACTCAGGGAACTTTCTATACTTTGAAATGCTGGGCTTTATTTGCCCAGCAAACCTCAGTATATGAGTTTCAGTTTTCTGCTATGGGCTCTGCTCTATTTGTCCACAAGAATGTGCTATATAGCTTTCCTTAGAACCCTATTGCTATAATTTTAAACAAGAAAAAAAAAAGCAGATTACAAAATTTCTTCTACACTGGAAGTGTAATTATGTAAAAATTATGTATGCATATTGACAAGGACTAGACGGGGATGAGGAAAAAATGAAAACAATTTGATTTGCGGGGGGTGGCAGGACTATGAATGAGGATTTGTTTTTCCTTTCCTTTAGAGATTCATTAGCATTCTCAGAGGCTGCTTGTACAAAAAACACAAGACAGTTAAATCTGTATTTTCGGATGTAAAATGTTGATCATCTTCTGTTCATTTAGCGTTTGCCTTATACTGCCAATGTTCCCTTTTCTATATCACCTGAAAGAACAGATTTCACCATAATTTAGGGAGTCTTTGCCAAGAAAATCAATAAAGACATATTTGTACAGAGCCTAGAGTGGGCTGGTTTTATCCAGGAATGTGTTGAGTTAATTGAAAAGGTTTTGGTTAAAGTTAGCCAGTCGGAGATCACAGCATTGTAGACAACACATACTGTGAGTATGAACTTCATACAACCTTTCAAATACCTTTGGGAAGGCAGGAAATTGAAATATTGTGCTATATTGGCAACTAAATGGTCATTTATCATCCATGCTAAGTTTGGAGCTCAGAAGAATGATTTGGAAACTCTTGAGGGCCTTTATTAACAATTTCAAAGTTAGACCTGTATATTTAGATTTTCGCAGCATATTTGGGGAAGACTAAGAGATAACATCTGCGTATACTATTAACATGGCCTCTCTAATAACAAGTTCGGACTGTATTCACACCCACAAAAGCTGCATTAAAATACATTAAGCTTGAGACACCAACTGACAAAAGCAAGGAAATTCACAGTTAAAGGGGAAACGTGCCATATGTTCTTCAATACCTAAGAGCAACGGGGTGCATTTGGAAAGTCATTAAAGCGGCACCCAGTTGTGCCTAGGTATTGGAGAACATATGGAATCTTTTCCTCTGCGAGTGTAATTTTCCCTGCTCTCAATGAACGCATGTATCAATCTTCACTTTTTGGTCGTATACGTTTTTGTTTGCTTAATTACCGCAGCGTGTAAAATAAATACCTTCTTATTTTCAAATATCAACACAATCACACAATGGAAACTAATCCTCAGTCATTGCTGCCTGATTATTCCTAGTGATTTGTCTTTCTTTCCCAAGGTGCCTGCACCATCCTCACAGTTCCAGCTGTCCTTTACCTCTTAAGGATTGCTTTTCCTTTTCCTACCCCAAGGATGCAGTCACCCATAGTGGCCAACAATTGCACTTCTATCAACAATTCAGTGGGTCAGCTGGCAAAAGTCAGAGTTTTGAGAGCCAGAAGAACCCATTCTTCTGGACATTTGCTATTAAGATAGTCTCTTTCTTCTTTATTTGTTTTTGTTTTTTTTTGTTTTTTAACTTTTATTTTAGGCTCGGGGCACGTGTGCAGGTTTGTTATATAGGTAAACTCATGTCACAGGACTTTGCTATACAGATTATTTTATCACCCAGGTACAAAGCCTGCTACACAATAGTTATTTTTTCTGCTCCTCTCTCTCCTGTTACCCTCCACCTTCCAGTAGGCCACAGTGTCTGTTGTCCCTTCTATGCGTTCATGAGTTCTCATCATTTAGTTCCCACTTAAAAGTGAGAGCATGTGATATTTGGTCTTCTGTTTCTGCATTAGTTTGCTAAGGATAATAGCCTCCATCTCCACCCATGTTTCCACAAAAGACATGATCTCATTCTTTTTCACAGCTGCATAGTATTCCATGGCGTATATGTACCACATTTTCTTTATCCAATCTGTCACTGATGGTCATTTAGGTTGATTCCATGTCTTTGCTGTTGTGAATAGTGCTGCAATAAACATTTGCAGGCATTTGCCTTTATGATACAATTATTTATATTTCTCTGGGTATATACACAGTAATGGGATTGCTGGGTTGAATGGTAGGTCTGTTTTTAGCTCTTTGAGGAATCACCATACTGATTTCCACAATGGTTGAACCAATTTATACTCCCAAACAACAATATGTAAGTGTTTACTTGTCTCCACAATCTCACCAGCATCTGTTATTTTTTGACTTTTTAATAATAGCCATTCTGACTGGTGTGAGATGGTATCTCCAATTTTTTTTTTTTAATATGTACTTTAAGTTCTAGGGTACATGTGCACAACGTGCAGGTTTGTTACATATGTATACATGTGCCATGTTGGTTTGCTGCACCCATTAACTCGTCATTTACATTAGGTATTTCTCCTAATGCTATCCTGCCCCCTACCCCACAGCAGGCCCCTGTGTGTGATATTTCCCGCCCTGTGTCCAAGTGTTCTCATTGTTCAATTCCCACCTATGAGTGAGAACATGCAGTGTTTGGTTTTCTGTCCTTGCAATAGTTTGCTCTGAATGATGGTTTCCAGCTGCATCCATGTCCCTGCAAAGGACATGAACTCATCCTTTTTTACGGCTACATAGTATTCCATGGTGTGTATATGCCACATATACACACCATGGAATCCAGTCTATCATTGATGGACATTTGGGTTGGTTCCAAGTCTTTGCTATTGTGAATAGTGCCGCAATAAACATACATGTGCTTGTGTCTTTATAGTAGCATGATTTATAATCCTTTGGGTATATCCCCAGTAATGGGATGGCTGGGTCAAATGGTATTTCT